>NW_026864820.1:0-17323 GCF_026571515.1 Ruditapes philippinarum | reverse complement strand
ATACAGAATTTTATATCAGTACGTAATAGTTAAGTTAAACTTTTTAACTGATTATTTCAAGCAATACAAGTACACATATGCGCACACACGCACACGTACAATGTCCGCTCTTTGTTTTTTAAAATACCTTGTGGATATGCTTTGAAATCACACAACATATTTTCCAAAACTTAATTGATTTATTTTTAACATTTTTGGATAACAGGTACTCATTTTTTTATTAGACATTTTTGTTGTAGGTCCTGTTTGTGCGGGTGTTGTAGGTAGGAAAATGCCACGTTATTGCTTGTTTGGTGATACGGTTAACACCGCAAGTAGAATGGAATCAAATGGAGAAGGTATCATCTTTATCTATTACTATATTTTCCTATTTAAAGCAAGATGCCCCAATATGGTAAACTGGGATAAGATTTCAAATAATTACTTACCTCTTTATTCGCCGAAAAAGTTGAAAAAATCTTCTGTAATACGTTTCATTTTCTGTTAATAAGGTAGTCGCCGAAATAAAAAGAAAAAAAATAATCAATTCAACATGGTTATATGCCCGCACGAGATCCGGGATCGTGTTTTAAAGTTAGTCAGTATCATCTTTATCTATTTCTATATTTTCCTATTTTAAGCACATGCCCCATTATGATAAACTGGGATAAGGTTTCAAATAATTACTTACCTCTTTATTCAGACACGGAAAACAGTTAAGAAAATATTCTGTAAAACACGTGTTTTCTTTTAATAACGCACACGCCGCTATAAAAAGGAAAAAATAATTCATTCAACATGGTTATATGCCCGCACGAGATCCGGGATCGTGTTTTAAAGTAAGTCAGTATACAGCATTATATATATTTCAAGCTTGTCATTATATTTGATATTATATTGTGATTAATTAATCATAACTTTTTCGTGCCACATGTCACGACAAATAGTATCTTTGTGTCCCATAACGTTTGATATTATCCCGGAAATAGTGTTTCCCGTATCACAGGTCCCGTTATTGTCCACTTCCATCACGTGGTACTAGAAATAAAATGGACTTAATTCCGAAGTATCATAACATGAAGGTATATCTCGATTGTTGGGAAGCGGACTTTCTGTTTTCGAAGCAGACAAGTCAAAATATATATGTTTCAAGCAATAATTTGATCTCTTTAGACTATTTAAAGCTTTTGAAAGGAGTTTTTGCATTATTAGAACAACGGTGGATTTTGTGTTATCTTCTGAGGGCATGTTGCTTTAAAATGTATTTTGTACCATGGGAGGTACACGTTAACAGTTTTGATTGGGTTAATAATGTTAATATCTCTATCTTAAATCAATCAATTCATATAACTGGTGTAGAAAATATCAACATCATAAAACGATTGTACTCTAGTGTCAAAAGGTCAAAGCAACGAAAAAGAAATTAAATACAAACCAAGAAAGAGAAAAAAAAACATATGACAGAATTAATGAAAATGCCAAAAAAAAAAAATACAAAATTAATAAATAAAATATTAAATGAATTAAATAAATAAATTAATTAAAAAATAAACAACATCAAATGATCAATGTTTGCGCTATATATGATTGTTTGCTATGTCATTTAAAAACTATTTGAAATGGTCTTTTACAGAAAATCATGACAAACGTAAGCTATTTCTTTGATAACTACAACTATCTATTTTTAGCAATGAAAATTCATATCAGTGAACAGACAAAGCAGTTGCTAGAGGAAGATGTCAACTTTATCATTGAAGAAAGGGGTATAATTGATATCAAGGTTTGTTGAGAGAAAATTGTATTGATACGTTTCAATTAATGTAAGCGTTTTATCAGTTAGCCTGGTGACGTCCCCTTGTGGCTTAGGAGTCGCCTTTGAGGGTTGAGGCATCCGAAATGCAGCCACAGTTTATCCATGCGTGATCGTAAAAGGCCACTAAATATGTCTGAATTACTGGAGTCTGTGCATCTCCTACCTCCAGCAGGCGAGGTGGTTTTGACCCCTAGTGTTGCTTTAAGTTTGTAACATCCGACGTTAAGAAAAAAAAATCATCTTTCCTGTTTCGGTGCCATATGACCTAAACAAACAGCCTGGTGGCAGCAAGATATACTGAATATACTTATGCGACCAATGCAGACCAAGATCCATCGGCATGGTTCCTATAAATAGAATATTCAATGAATTTACAATACGTTAGAACGCAAGAATGTTTTGTTTGTGTAGATTTAAGGAAGGACAAATACAATTAATACATGTATCGGAGTAGTGTCATAGGGAAAAGTTTAAGTGTCTGACCCCGACAAAGTCTTGCGAGATCTTGAACCTCACACTCGAGTATAATTATATTTATTTATAGAAAGGAAATAGAATATTGGTTCTGTATTATTTGTATTTGATTGTTTTTCTTTTCAGGGAAAAGGGCCAACGCACACATTTTGGCTGATTGATGAACTATCGAACAATTCTGTTGGCTCTCTAAAGTAGAGAAGAAGACAGCGAAATGTATTATTAGAAAATTTATAAAAGCATTATTTAACATAATTATGATGACAAGGAATTTATAGATACAATGATTTGAATACTGACTGTGAACATATTGATGTTGAATAGTAAAAATGATAGTGCTAAAACCAGTCACATGTTTGAGTTACATTCACACTTTGTTCTGATGTACTTTTCAAGACTGTAATAATTACTTTTTTGTGTATTGATAAGATATTTTTTCTTATCAAAATGTTAGATTCCTTATCATTGTAGTTAGACTGTCCCTGTAATCAAAATTGCATAAATTTAAGTGAGTAATTGAAGATTAAAGCGTTTATTAGTTGACAAAAATACCAGAAAGAATATCTGTAATGATGAAAACTTAAAAGAAAAGTCTGCTTTCAGTGTGTAGTCAAAATGGATTCAGAAAGCATGTTTTGCCTGTTCTCAATAGGTAACCTGTCAATATTATATTTTGTTATTCATTAAGCAAAAAACTGTACGCTTGACTGAGATGCCTTGTTGTATATAACTATAGCATGTCAAAAGAAACAGTTTGACTTACCATGAAAATGACTATAACAATAAATAAAAGCAATGAAAATATCCAATTTTTATTGACAAAGATAAAAGTTGAAAACAATACATGGTCTTGAATTATAGAAGAGAAATCATAACTAAGTAGATATGTTCTCAAGTTTTATAACAGAAGCAGATGTACATATTCGACTCCGCTCTCAATGTTCAAGTCAGACTCTCGTATTAATTTTCCAATAGACTTACAATATGAAAAATGGTCGCTAATCCTCCCTTTAAATTGAGTTTTCGTGCTAAAGAGGGGATATTTCTAGGAGAATGGAATGCCTGACTTACAAGTCCTCAAAGACAATCGTCTACACAAAGAAATGATCTTGTTATATAGGGGTAGCCAACCATTTTATTTTTGCAAAATGACTTCAAAGAGGATTATCCCCCTTTTCATTTCAATTTTTACTGATAACAGGACTGACATACACTTTTATAAATGCATATATCTAAGTCACACTTTATCATAGATTCTTATGAAAAATTGAAATTGTATTTTCTTATAAAAAATAAAGTTTTAGTTTCTTAACTAGTTTATATATTCAAAAACAACCATTTTTTCCCAATCACCTCATATCCGACTGAATATTTCGGTTTGTTTTTCAGCCAATCAGTGGCCACGTTATAATACGATTATCTGACCTTCACTTTAAAACTTAAACTTGAAGCAGTCTAACGTTTGTTTCAAGTGTAATAGATTCATATTTACACCACACTTTCATTCAATTAAATTTCTTTATCATTAAAGGTCAAGGTAGAACTCAGATTAGATCTTCATTAACAATTGGTAAGCTATCAAATGAGTTTCAACAGGCCACGAATTATTACGTATATATCATAATGATATGACATTTCATTCGTGAACTTGCTACATAAATTCAATTCTGCTCATTATTAATTGTTAATTGTTATCACATGTTTGATAAACAGTAATATGACAGTCAAATTTAATACATTATCAAACATTTATCATAAATGTAAGTATATAAAAAGATACGTCTTTGTTTCACGAGATATGATTTTAATTGTTGTTTTTTTTTGTAAAATGCGGTAATCAATAATTTCCCAAAAATTGAGATCCAGTTTTACCTTTGTTGTACCCGCCTAATCTAGACAACATGAGGCAAATAAATGTAAACAAGGTTTCGGCTATAATGATAGCTGGTTATATTAAAAAATATTTTAAATCTTTTGTAATACAACGAGAGATATAACAACATTATTTCTTATATTGTAAATACAAATAAACAAAATTATGTTGTTTTATAAATCGTGTTTTCACTATTTCCATGAAACTAAGTTTTAGTACATGGAAAAGTTAAAATTGCAATTGTAGCGTTTTCAAAGTGTTCAAATTTGAATAAATTAATTGTCTGATTGAAATTTAAATAAACTGTAAGCAGAGATCAATGCTGTTTTCATTTTTAACTACTATATAAGTTTACATGCTTATAGTAAATACCAATCCTATTGCATTGTTCACAAGATGAATGCACGAAGAAATACATAGATGTTGTTTAAATAAGTCGCTATCTTTCAATTAAAATAGTTGTCGACATTGAACTTGTACACACCAGATTTTTAAGGAATATATTAGGAGTAAAAAAGTCAACAAATTTAGCAGCCCTCTATGGAGAACTCGGTTGGGTTCCAATGTTTGTTATGCGAAAATATAATATGATTAAGTATTGGAATACGCTAATAACTCTAGACAATGATAGTATCGTAAAGAAAGTATATAATAATTTGAAACTAGATGATCAAAATAATTTAACATATAAAAACAGAAATTGGGTATCTCAAATAAAACAAATTTTGAATGAACATGGTTTTGGATACGTTTGGCTGTCACAAAAACTTGATAATACAACACTTTCAATTGATAAAACAAAGAATATTTGATAACTATTACCAAAAATGGTATTCTGAAATAAACAACTCGAGCAAATTAAAAACATATGCAATTTTTAAACATGAATTCAAAAGAGAAAAATATCTTGATACTATTAAAGAAAATTACTTAAAAACAGCTTTAGCTAAATTCAGAGTCTCAGCACACCAATTAGCCATAGAAACGGGAAGATACACTAACATACCCCTAAATGAACGTCTTTGTAAGTCTTGTAACATGCAATCTATTGAAACATAATACCACTTTTTACTAGTTTGTCCAAAATATAGAACCATTAGAAGTAAATTTTTTAAAAGTTATTATTGTCACTGGCCTTCTTTAAACAAATTTGAAAATATCATGTGTTCGTCATCAAAAAATACTTTATATAACTTAGCAAAATTCATTTTTTCTGCAAATAAAATTCGTATTGTTTAAGGCACCATATTTTGATAATATTGTATTGAACTTATTCTCTATGTCTGTTTGTTAAGCTCTTGTTAATTGTTTAACTCATGTCTTATCCATTGGACAGGTATATATGTTTATATTGTTTATCTGCTATAAACATTGTATAATGTTTCAGGCAATAAAATTTGAAATTTGAAATTGGATTTCGACTACATGTATGTTTAAAATTAGTAAACATTAACCGTCAAATAAATGCACTTTTGTTTATTATTGAATATCTATTGTTATCGCATTGTTGTTAGACAAGGATATGACCATTAAATTTATCAAATAATTGACCCCTGATATTATGAAAGATAAACACATACAATACAATTCAAAGCGTTGTTTCATAAAAAGTGTTAATATTGTATTAATTTAAATTTACATTTAAAACAGTAATTCAACTTTTGACATTCAATTATCAACGGTTTTCCGAAAATTGAATCGTTAAGTTTGTTGACAGGGAATGAAATTTTATTGTACCCTCTTAACAATAGACAAAATTATGTAATATTTATGAATACATTAGCGCGGGTTTTTACACCTGTAAATTTTAAGTGTGCCACCCAATTAAAAACATATTTCTCTAGATTGTGTTTACGGAATTCGTCAAAATTGGCACTGGTTGTAGAATAAAGATGAACTGATTTTTTTTACTTTATTTATTGAATTATAATTCATTTCTGTAAAATATTCAAGTGCATTTGACAATAACAAAATATTAAAACATCACATACAGCTTATTTTTTTGCATTTACCTGTCTTTCATTTATCAGTTTAAGTAAAATTAGCTAGTATCTGGTATGCACCTTTACCTCATTTACAACACATTGGTAGAAACATTTGTGATGAATTTTAATCCACATTCTCCCGCCTTGAGCTCTCAGGGCCTGAATAGTCCAAAGAAAAGTTCAACTTTGAACAATAATTTCATTTATTATTATTTACGCATTTGTTAAAAAAGCTTATATAATGGTCGAACTGGTATGCATATTTTGAAATAAAAATTCTCAAAATTAATATATATAAACGATTGTGAGTATTTAATATTTCCAACATACTTTTTTAACTCTTCACTTAAAAATACCAAAGAAGTGCAATTAGGGCACTCCCTTCTTAATTAGCCCGACGGAAATACCTACTTGCACGACTGACAAACTTGTCTTTATTTTAAATGCACATACATGTATGTTTGAACTATACATGTATGCACGTGATTTATGTGCCTTTGTAATTGCACAAGAATCATTTGCAATTTAGCAGAGTTTGAATTAGCTACTCTAGCGCACATTTGATAATCAATACTGCATTTTAAGCATATATTATAGAATAATTTGTATCTATAATTTCGACAAATTTAATGTAGAAATAAAAACAAAGTTCGCATTTTATTCCACCAAGTATAGAAAATATCCGATTAATTATTTGAAAAAAAATTGTAATACAACTAAGTTGGCATTTATAAGATATTAATTTAAATTTTAAAAGAAGCCTTTGTCAAACATGTTTTACTTTTGAAAGAAAAAAAATGACATTTTGGCTGTGCTGTTTGTAAGTATATATTTGGATGGTTTAAGTCGAGTGTAAACAATGAATATAGTTGTTATATCAGATCATCTGTTTTGAAAATATACATGTCTTATTGCATTTTCACCTACTGTAATAACTAAATGAAAGTGGTTTCCTAGATATACAGCCAGACGGACAGACATCTTTTAATCTAGTTTACACACTCGATATCAAAATAACAATGTTTAACTGTTTACCCAAATGGTTTACTTATAATATGCAATGATAATACTATCATTGATATTTGATACACCAATAGTAAGAAGTAATATTTATTTTCTAAAAATAATAACAGATCTATTTTTATCCAAAGTTTAGGTTTTTCCAATTTATTTTAAAAACAATGTTCTCTATTTATATATAAGTATAAATTACTTGTAGATTTGAAGTACGTTCATTTTTATCAGGATCACATGTGAAGAAACGTTCTTATCTATTCTCTAATCAAATAAATTTTGAAGTTTATACATTAGAATACACGATACTTGACACAAATAAAATAAACTTAGTTGGTTTTACATGTTTTATTTTATGTTTTTGAAGCACAGAAGAAACAAACAAATAGAAGGTGTTTCTAACCGTCGTGATAAGGATATTCAAACAAAACTGACTGAAGTTCCATCAACAGATGAAATAACAAAGGCGGTTGTAAATGATGATATAGAAGATGGTAATATCTTTTTAAGGATTTACTTGTTGACGTTGATGAAAGTACTTTTGACGAACAAACAGGTACCATTATCAGTAAAATAGATATTTTTATCGATAGTAAGTACAGTAGTGCTGTGCCAGAAATTAGTAAAAAGATCATGTTACCGATGCTGCTTGTGATACAAATAGTTCACATTGTTATGTAAATAATTCAACAACAAAAAATAATAAGAAAACATGTTTTTTGCATACAGAACTGTTTTCAATCACGTTTGTAAAGATAGTACTGCTATGAAAGTTATTGGTACCATATTGATACAGTGCAGCTAAAGATAGCAATACTACATAGTTTACTGACTGTTTAGAAACCCAAAAATTTTAATCATTGCAAAAATTACAGGACTCCAAAAGCAATCAGATATATTCTGTGAACATATTAAGAAAGAAACGGTGAAAAAAATGTCGAGACAAAATACAAAGTGTCCAACCGTCGATAGAAAAGAAACAGATACCAATACCAATAGAAATAGTACAGGAAAAGGAAAAGGGGACACGAATGTAAGGAAAGGCAAAAGGAGTACAGAAACTGGCAGATCAATTAGTTTCGCAGATAGGGAAATTTCACATAAATCAAATAAGAGAAATCGAAATGAGGATAAGGACAACGTAAGCGAATCGCAACCTCTGAAAAAGAAGAAGAGTCCTGATGTTAATGAAACGTTTCCAGATGTTGCTAACATAGACAGGCAAAAATGTAATGAAGATTTACCTACATCAAACACAATTATACCTCTGAAAACGAAGACTTATAGTGAAGTTGTAAGAGTTAAGGAAACAGACGTTACCGATACAGAGACTCGTGGTGCAGTGAAAAGAAATCTTAATGAAAATGATAGTGAACATACCGATATTTGGAAAGTTGTGACGAAGCGTAGCAAGAGGGCCGCGCCTGATGACAAAACTCATATTCAGCAAACCTGTAAACAAACGTATAAAGAGAGACCCGTGAGCACAGAACATGTAGCAGATTTGGTAACAACTTATACCGTAAAGTATAGGAAATGGTCTATACCATGCCTTAAATGCCGAGCAGATATTTCTCAATCTGAAGAAACTCCAGACATATTCTTCCGGGACAGTGAACTAACTGTCACAAAACTAACAGGAAAAGATAATTTTGAAGCTCTTAAACTTTGTACAATATTTGACGATAGGTTTGTTCAAGAAAATAAGAACAGTTTTGAAATGTTTTGGAACCAAGTTCTTAATTATGTAAAAGATGAAAAACACATGATAGATTTGCATGGTATGAGTGAACTTATAGAGAATAACATGCTACTGTCTTTTGATATCAATTTTATCAGGCAAGGCTGATATGGGCTAGAAAGGGCGAGGCTTGCCGAGCCCTTTCTGCCCATATCAGCCGAGCCTGATAAAATTGATATCAAAAGACAGTAGCATGTTTTTCTATTTATCATGTAACACATAAAAACTGTCAAAATAACAAAATAATCTACTTTAAAATAGCGAATTTCGTAAAACAAGGGGATTATTGTTCAAAGAAGTAATTCTTGAAAACAAATTCCTCCGCCCCTGAAACTTAGAATTTGTAAATGGCGGCCATTTTTTCTTTCGACTCGGATAAAAGATACAACAGAATGTAGGCCTAACACGATAAAATTCTTACCTTTAATCTAAACTTCGATCCAAAAATTCCCTTAGAATCACATTTATAAACTTTACTGCACTTTTTGTCTTGAATTGACAAATTCAAAAGTTCACAATAATTTCAATCAAACAAAAGTCAAATCGGCAATCAAACACACGCTACACAAACATGCGTTTATTTTTAAACGAAACAATTTGTTCACGTATTAAATAATCCGGCGAAATAGGTAAACATTCACAAGTTCTCAAATAAAATCATCTAGCCTGTTTGTTATGATTACATGTACAATATAGTATGACGTGAACATTGATGATGTCATTTGCAATATAAATTATGACGTCACTTCATGTAGTTGGTGCTAAAACTATTCGCTATCTATTTTATTCGTAATTGAAATCGAAATCGAAATGATAAATAAATAAATATCGCATCTTGATTGAAGACTTGTAAGGGTATGAGATTACATTGAAGAATTCACATACTGATAAAAATGAGAATAAAGTTGAATAAATTGAAAAAAGTCCGTTAAAATGGGCGTGGCTTATTTTTGATATCAGGTTACTGACCTGAATAATAATAATCAGGCAAGTGTTATCGGGCAGTTACCATGGCAGTTGCATGATAAATCGCTAAAGCGGCCGTCGAATTTGCTGTGACAAGGGAAAGACACAATAACAAAGATTTACTTGGACGTGGTGTTGGTTCTAATAAAACACTGACAATCATAACTGGGCAGGGTAAACACAGCTCTGGTAGTGCAGTTTTGTGCAAAATAGTTAAAGAGCATCTTCAGTCACTGAAATGCAGAAGAGTCACGACACCACCAAACAATCCAGGTCTTTTTGAAGTTGATACTAGATATAAAATTTGATTGACATACATAGAAACTCAGTGCAGTGTCAGAAATGTGTTTTGTTTAATAATAAAAAAAACAAAAACAACAACAAACAAACAAAATAAAACAAAACAAAAAACACATAATTTATTTTTATTTTATGACTGCCTTAATTATTATAGTGCGAAACCTCTTGCAAATTTCTCAATTAACATTGAGACTGTCATTAAACATTGCTTGTTTCACTTTGCCTTGACCGCCTGTCACACTTTTTTCTCCTTTAAATGTCTCAGTTATGCTATAAAGTAAAAACACATTTGTTACTTTATATGTCTTTCAATTCTAAGACTGTTATTTTGTCTATAAATCAACTCACAAACAATTTTTTATTGTTGAAAGATACTGCTGTTTGTTGTTTTCTAATGCAGATGATTGTTTGGCTATGTGTGTGCGGTTATATGTAAGAGATGATAAAACGTAACAAATGTAAAGCGATAATTTGTATATACAGATAACTGGATATTTACAAGTACAGTAAATGGATATGAAAAATTGATGTGGATTTCATTTTTTGAATAAAACGATTTTTGTGGATTTCATGAACTGGTGTGAGTTTCATAGCTCGGAATTAAAGATCAATAAAGAGAACGGATTATGGTAACTAGTGTGAAAATAGCATCATCGATAGATAGTGTGAATATTATTATAATGTCACCAAATGTTCATTTTATGTCTTCGATTTAAATCATACTTACATTTAACACTTTTATTTATATAATTGTGGAGATTTGTAAACTGAATCTTTTTTTTTTAGATCTAATTGTTGACGTATCTCATTTAGACTATGAATTTCCCCCGGACTCAAATATGGTACTTTAGAGACTACTTGAATATGCCACTCTTATATCAAGGGAATTGTTACTAGCCAATTGTCATTCAGACGTAACGGTGTATTTATTTAACATGCAATATAAATGTTTTGATAGAATGTCATATAGTTGGTGTCACCTGGGTACTGTATTTATAGTCATCAAACAGATTGTGATTTAATGTTTGCGTTCGCAATTGCCATTTGGTTATTCAACGCGGAAAAAATGTTTTAATTTTTTACTATGTATGAAATTTGTATGACATGTACCTTTTATATTTTATGAACCAACAATAAAATAAAACAAATGTAACTATTGTTCTTTGAAGGACTCAACTGTAACTGAGGTTTCTGTAAAAGTACGTGTCTGAATATATTTTTTCAAGATATTTATTCCAGTTGGATATGTTTGTAAAATCAGCTTGGCAAACCATTGTTATAACGAATGTTTCCCTTGTTACCATTATTTTATCCTCTCTCGTTATTTTCAAGATTAAAGCGTAAAATTGTTAGATCAAATCGATTAAAATGTTTTCAATTATTGAAATTATCATTACAAAAAGCCTGTCAATTTGTATTTGATTAATATGTGTTTACTATATGCTCATATGTTAAATAAAAAATATCAATTTGAACCTTAAATGTGTACTTTGCTTCTTGTAGGACACATACGTTTTAAAACAAAATTTCTAAAAATGTGTGGCGAATGATCCCCAATCAAAAGACTGCTTGTGTCCTAACGAGAAAGTAATGGGTGAAATGTAATTAATTTTGAAGGGGGATCAGAGCGTTTTAAGCCTGCATATCGCTCATCCTCGTGGCGTGACCTGTATTCACATGTGAATCAATATTTTTCAAACTAATGAATATGAAATACAACATATTTTTCCCTAAATGATCACATTTTCATGAGAAGGAAAGCCTTTGGCGAAATCTAAACTTTAAGTTTTTGATCAAGACTAGCATCGAGTATAAAATTTCAAGGAAAGCAAATAAAGTTTTGAATTATTTACCATGATATATAAGTACCTAAAGTGTATAAATAATATTTAATGAGACACATAATTGTTAAAAGAAATGAAGTATTTCAACGTAATTTTAGTGTCGTTTTTGATGCATAATTGTATTTTATGATGAGTTTTATTACAGTGTAGAAAGCTTTATATTTGTCTGTCATCGTTGGTCAAATTGTGATTAAAGTAATAACAGGAAACATAGAATGAATGGAATTTTAGGAATTTTTCAGTATGTTAATGTATAATTGAACGGATACCTACTGGTAATAGCTATAGCGGAACGTTTTGTTCGGATCAAAACATTTTATTATATAAACGTTTAATATTCCTTTCTTTATATTACAAAGATATTCTATATTTTAAACATTTAAAGAAAACGAAATAGATTTGAAAAACGACCATAAGGTTATGAAAACAACATAATTGTACACGTAAATGGCTTTTTACAATGTTGCATTATGTTTAATTGCCTCATTATTAAGAGTGTAAATAATATATTTGTTTAGAATATAATGAATTTGTAAATTAGTGATAAGTAGGAAATAAACTTTATTCATTTGTATGTAGATATTTTCTTGTTTAATTGTTTAGTTGTTTTACATTGTATATGAAATAATAGTTATAAATGCAACACTTAGCTTATTTACATAAGCGTTGTTTTGTTTTAATGTTTTAAGAATTTGACCTTGCCAGTGTTTCTAAATTAAATATCTGATATTATATTCATAATCTTATTTGTTTTTCCAATCGTTAAAGGCGATTGGTGTATAATGGGAATTATTTCCACAAGTAATTCAAATATTTTTTAAAACAATAGAACTGTGTCTTTTTGATAGTGTTATAAAATATGTCTTACCGTCCATGGACAGGCTCAATCAAACCGAACCTGCAACATTTTTGGTCTTTCTCTATGGATTCTCATTTTCTCGTTTTTGGACAAAATATTGAAAGAGTTTAAAGTGATTAAATATAAACAGCTATGTTTTTTTATGTAGATATATATATATATATATATATATATATATATATATATATATATATATATATATATATATATATATATATATATATATATATATATATATATATATAAAATTATAATGTTTAAGAAATAACAAACTCTATGTAAATTCGGTAGCGCTTTCAATGCTTTCTTTGCATATCTTCAGCCGAAACTTTAATTAATAAACAATAAACATATAAACAAATGACGTAACGTCATGAAAAAAAGCGGGAACGTTAAATGATAACGTATTTCCCGGCAAACACAATATGGTTATTTAAAATATACTGAAAAATTATAATATTACGGACACAAGTTTAAATTTTAATTGCGCGAAACATTTTAAAGGAGAAAATGAAATGTTACGTGAGACACTATAAAGCTATATTGTGAAAGTAAAAAAACAAGAAATGTGCACAATTGCAAATTTGAACTCTACAAACCATACTCATAGCCTGAGATCTTCATAATCTGAACTCTGTAACGACTACGCTACTAGCATTTACGTGCCTATATCCACTTTTATTTTTCAATATTGCAATAAAAATGCAAGATGTAATGACTGAAAAACTTGAACATCTCATTATATTATAAAGGTACGACCGATTAATGTAAACATTATCGTGTTCGACTTATATGTTCCACTACCAAATTATACAAAAATGTAAAAATTGTTGAAGATAAACATGTGTACCTATAAAACCCGGTTTAAGTTAACTAAAGATATGATAATAATTTATAATAAATATTTAAAACGTGGCTTTCCTTATTATTACAAAAAAAGAATCATTTCACGTTACAGAAAGCTTTATATCGAACTAAACATTTATTTTATTTTTCACTTTACTGCACTCACTGACCTTGGATGTTTCAGTTCGAACATTTGTTGTATTAAGGAACTCTGAATAGTTATTTCAACACTTTATTTTCAAAACTTTATTTGTCTGAAAGTTTTATGAATGGATATAAAAATTGAAAAGTTTATAGGGACTTCACTGAGGTTAAAGAGTCTTAAAAATAAAATTAAAAAATCTTACAAAGATCTACTTGGGAACTTTAACAATAAAATATAAAATAAATAGGCAAAGATAGATAAGAAATAAACTAAGAAATAAGTTGAAAACAAAATAATTTAAGCTATCTTTAAATAACGCTTTTTATATTGGGTATTTTTACAAGACCTCGCACAATGACAAGTAACAGATAACCAAATTATCTCCTGATAATGGGTGTCACGAATGAAATTTCAGAACAATTAGGGCTAAAAGGTAAACATAGTAGTCAGATGAGGTAAAAATGATGTTGAAAAAACTATCCAGGAGACCCAAAGATGTGGTATGTTCGAATCCCAAATTATTCCGAAAATGATTATGTCACGGTATTGAACTGTTCTCTAATCAGGGGAGGTAGTTTGTAGGTGACCGGATAGCTTAGTCAGTAGAGCCGCAGTACGGTATTCCGAGGGTCTCAGGTTTGAGTCTCGGTCAGGCTTTACATTAAATTTGTTTTTAAATGGAGTTGTTTCAGTCATAACTCATGGCGAATAAAGTATTTAGTGAGTAAAGTATGTAAAGCATCAATGTAAAGGTATCCTTTTTAGGGGAACCTCAGATAATTCCTACAGTGTAGAATTACCGTCTGAATGCAAGTGTTGTATTGCTTTGAAAATTGTACATCTTATCCCTAATTAGTGCTGTACAACTAAATTCTACCGTCTGTTGAGGCCTTTACTGATCCATCAAGAATGGCCACAACGAGATGTCATTTTATTAATGAGACATAACTTAAGACGGTTTTATACTCAAGTTTTTTATATTTGTAAACCGTTATTGTAATGAGAAAAATATCGTCTAACATCCCTTGTACTCAATCAACGAGTTTAGTAGAATAATTAGACACCTGCAACGTCATTCATGAATAATCATGTCAACTACATATTTTTAAGTTATTTTGAAGTGCATTGAAATTAAATGTGACTCATCATGTTTATGGCAAATGATGTGAACATTAATCAAAAGCAACAACCTAGCTCTATGGCATTTAAATCTCGAAGCATTCGCAAGTTATTTCTTTCTTATCAAGTTATATCTCAAACATTTTATCTCACTTTAATCAGAGGCGTTTAAATCAATGTTTAGATATCAATAAACTATAGGATAATATTACGACCTGTTTAAAGGTAGTTTAATTTTAGAAGATTTAAACTTATAATTCCGAATATTGATACTTTCACAATATCGTTAGGCTTCACTACCATTTTGTTAATACTACCAGTGAACTTTTAACAGTCCATATATTATAATTTAGTTTTCCGAAAACGATAAGAGATCTATAAATAACTATGTTTGGGTTTTTCCTCTCTATATTTAGCAACCAAACGTTTTGTTAAACGGATTTTATTACAGATTCATTAGTGCCGGGAGTATTTGCATGTGAGGAGTTAACATATCGAATTAATCACCAAGTAAGTTAGCAGCTTTTATTTATTTGAATCATGGGAAGAGGAAAAAAGAACCAAAAAGATAACAAAACAACGAAAAGACATACATATTCTTCAGACATTAAAATTCAGATTGGATCCTGTCTTCACGACCGTCAAAAGATTCAGTTTTATGACCGTACCTCCAAACATCACCGAAACGATATCCAACTAAACCTGACGGAGGGGCCACCAAAAGATGTCATAAAAAAGTCACTTGGTGACGTCGGGTGTTTAGACGACAAGAAGAATAGTACACAGATCGATATTGCTCTCGATAACGAGAATAACGATATCGATAGAATTGATATCGATAATGTTGCGAAAGATAAGATTGTTGACGCTAAGAAAAGTACATATGCCAAAAGGGTAAGTACTTTTGTCAGTCAAAATAGTACTGTCACCAGAAACAGCATTGCTGTTCAAGCAAAAGGTACAGAGATTGGGGCAAGTAGTTCTGCTTTTGATAGAAATGATTCAGAATTTCATGCAAGAGCTTTAGTTGTAAAAGAAATTAGTAACCATTTAATTACAGACAGTTTTGCTGCTAATAGAAATTGTATAAGTTTCAATAAAAACAGTCACGCTGTCAAAGATATTAGTATAAATATTGATTCAGGCTATACTGCCGAAAATATCAATACAGAGGTTACAGAAAGTGTTTTGTTGAAACAAAATACAGAAAGCTCTATCATACATAAAAGCAGAACATTTGCAAACAGAACCAGTTCAGCTAGCAGAAAAAGAAAAGAAGAAACAAAATCAAAAATCGCACATGAAAAAACGGGTACAGAAATTAAAAGAGAGATTGGTACCGTCGATGAGGACATTTCCGGTACATCGAGTAAAAGAACTCGAAATGAGGAAAAGCACGACCTTAGCAGTCGCGCTGTCAAAGAAATTAGTATAAATATTGATTCAGGCTATACTGCTGAAAACATCAATACAGAGGTTACAGAAAATATTTTGTTAAAACAAAATACAGAAAGCTCTATCATACATAAAAGCAGAACATTTGCAAACAGAACCAGTTCAGTTAGCAGAAAAAGAAAAGAAGAAACAAAATCAAAAATCGCACATGAAAAAACGGGTACAGAAATTAAAAGAGAGATTGGTACCGTCGATGAGGACATTTCCGGTACATCGAGTAAAAGAACTCGAACTGAGGAAAAGCACGACCTTAGCAGTCGCGCTGTCAAAGAAATTAGTATAAATATTGATTCAGGCTATACTGCTGAAAACATCAATACAGAGGTTACAGAAAATGTTTTGTTAAAACAAAATACAGAAAGCTGTATCATACATAAAAGCAGAACATTTGCAAACAGAACCAGTTCAGCTTGCAGAAAAAGAAAAGAAGAAACAAAATCAAAAATCGCACATGAAAAAACGGGTACAGAAATTAAAAGAGAGATTGCTACCGTCAATGAGCACATTTTCGGTACATCGAGTAAAAGAACTCGAACAGAGGAAAAGGACGACCTAAGTACATTGCTACCTCCACAGAATAAGGTTTGGAGTGATGTTGTTAGTGGAAAGAATGTAGATGTTGCAAACAAAGAAAGTCAAAATGCAATCGTAGGAAATCCTGATAAAGTCCAAGATAGCACATTTACAGAGAAATGGACGAAAGTCTTTAGTAAACGTCAAGAAGCTTTGCGAAAGAAAAGGAATGTAGTTGCTGATAAACCGAAGACAATACAAAAAGGCCGACGCGCCTATACAATATATGACTATTTGGAGAAACCTGTAACCAAAGTAGATACACAAGAAGAGTTGGTAACAACTTATACAATTAAGTATCGGACATTGTCTTTTCTATGCCTGAAATGCCGAGCAA
>NW_026864819.1:0-209283 GCF_026571515.1 Ruditapes philippinarum | reverse complement strand
CTAATCTTTTTGTTTTTTTTGGCCCTTTTTAGCCATAAGGCGACATAAACCGTTTTATTGAAGAGGAGTCTTTTTCATTCCCGTTTCTAGTTTTTATACAATAATTATCAATTTTTTAAAACGTAACTGTTACTGACAAAAACACGTCTTTATTTTGATATGTGTTTTAAAGAAATGTCGGTTGTTTGTAACGTGAAAAAAGTAGCGATTAATGTAAAATAATTTGTCATAAAAGTAGCGAAATGTAAACAAATTAGTATTTTGACTTCCATATAAAACACTTATTCATTACAGCTCTACTTATTGCAACGAAAAAGCAACAGATGAAAAAGATGGTTCCCGTAATTGGCCTTAAAGTTACGTTTTGGATACTACAAAGTGCACAAGAATTAAAAAGCTGTTGAAACATTGAAAAAAAAAGCATTACTGAGGGATAATGGGCCTTTAAGACGAGTAAATTTTAGATGCGTAACTTAAAAAGAGAGCAAAGTCCTCTTGCGTAAATGACTAATCTAAAATTAAGACAAAATAATTTGTTTTGTGTTGTTAAAATGTATGTATACTCAGTTTGGAAGCATTTCTATTTGTTAAAAGTGAATTGGTCCTACAATGGGCAAATTTTTCCATAAGTATTTAAAATTACTGATAAAAAATAATTTTAATGTATTATTTGACATTATTGTAAATATTTTCTTGATAAAAAGTATAGATAAAAATGTAGATATAGTTCTAAATGATTTAGTATCTATATGCAGTGATATATAGTATTATTTCGTTACCGATGTATTTATATAATATCGGGTTATGTATAAAACACTTATCAATAAAATCTAAAAATATAGTGTTTTGCTGTCACATTTTATACTACATATTATCAACAAATTATTTACAGTATTACAGATTGTTTACCATAATGGACCATTTCACTTTAAATTTCACTTTAAATTTCACTTTAAATTCAAATAACATTTTTATCGTTATTTTTATTTAAAAGGAGTATTTCTGTTTCATTCCTTTACTTTCATTATTTTTTTGTAATTTGACATTTTTATTGAATAAATGATTGGAGTGAATGGGTGAGTGAGTGACTGGCTGATTTAGGAAGTGAGTGAAGTGAGTGAGTGATTCACATTGCGTGAGTCAGCAAGTGAGCGAGAAAGAGAGTTTAAACGCTAAAATGTATAACCCTAATAGCGATACATGTGCTATTTGTAAGGCACATTTACCACATCAGTTCAATGATTTATATAATCTTAATACCGATAAAACTAAATAAAAAATGAAATAAAATTAAAAATTAACTATTCAAATGGCGGTATAGCCCTTTTAAGTACGAGTAATATAATCATTGTATGAATACATTTTTGTAGTATATACGACGATTATACGATGACACTTAAACATTATTTACTTTGTCAATATTGAAAAACTCTTTGCCTCCAAATTTGAATAATGTGCAAATATTAAATAGGCCATATCCATTATCAGTCAAAATCTTACACGACCCTACTTTCCTACTATCGTATAACAGATCAAATTTACGCCTTTAAAATGACATTGAGACGCTTTCTTTACCCATTAAGACAATTCTTTTGTAGTTTGTAATGAAAATATTTGAAATGTTTAAAACAGTGCAAATGAAGAAATAAAAGATGATAACAGATAATCAAAATGATGATTTATAACATTCATCGATTACCGTTTTTTTCTTGATGATATTTGCTCTTATATTTTATTTCACATTTACAATGACAAATTTTGTAACGTGACAAAATTTGGCAAATTTATTACAAAAATATACAATACTATTTAATGGCAAACAAACAATTGCGATTTCATATCTTTTCAGAAATAGTTTGAAATTGATCCGTTGAACGTTGACTCGCCGTAAAGTAAAAGTCGCTTGCATTTCAACTAATTTGATACTAGTTAGACCATGCAATCCTATTAACGTTTAATTAGATAATCTTTTAATCACGAAAAACGACAATGATTAAACTCTTTAAGGTGACTTCCACTTTGATTTTGCAAGTCGATTTACGTTCATGGGTTTGTTTGAACTTGTATTATACTTTGGGTATTTTCATATTATATTTGTCAAAATGACGAAAATTGCATGCCACATGTTCATGTATGCATAGTCCTAATATTTAGCTTGACTGTGTACTTTTAAAATTGTTTAGTAATTTTATTAATCTGTTATTGAATTTTTCTTTTTATCCCAACATATGATTGAATGTTTACAGTCTTAAGTCAATATTATGTAGTACTATATATCTGAGTATCATGACACCTCCTTTTGAAGAGATTTAAGCCTTTTGATTTTAATTCTGGAAAAAAATTTTCGATTCAAATTTATATAGGTTAACGATATAATTAAACAGTAATAAAATCAATTAAGAAATAGGAATTTTATAGCGTTTAATGAAAAATGAGAAAATGGAATTCAAATAAGACAAAGTGAACATATAATTTATGGTCATTTATCACGTTGAATACGGTGACGACCAAAAATATTAACATTCTTCATCTAGTGTTATGGTTTCCGAATGATAAAATCTCATTTAAATAATTATTCTATTTGACTAGTGATGGCATTTTAATGCCATCTTAACAATTCTGCCAAAGATTGGCTTTTACCATTTACGAATGATTGAATATTTATGATAGTTTATGCATTGTAAGAAGCACCCAAGGAACCAGTTAAGAAATAATACACAGCACATAGAATAAAAGTGACCGATCAGTCAGCCCGAAAGCATTTAACACAGTCAAACAGAAGGTTCAAGGCGGTCACGTGCACTACTATAATGCTTAAAGCTATAATTAGCTCTAGAGACGCTGTTTGGAAGAAGGCCTGACGGTAATATGATGCACTTTTTAAAAAAAGAAAAAAAAAAAAAAAAAAAAAAAAAAAAAAAAAAAAAAAAAAAACAACAGCACCTAATATCAAATAAAGAAACAAATAACAACAACAATAAAAGCAGAAGGCCGCTTCCAGGAGTACAATAAATAGGCATACAATTTAATTTCATTCCAAATGTCATTATATAATGCAATGGGTTAATTACTTTCTTTTTACCCTTCACTATATTTTAATTTTAATATATTTTCAAAATTATCAAGGAAATCAGCATGCATCGGTTGGCAAGCTGCTTTAAAAGGTAAACAAGACATCTTACAATTGATGAATTAAAATTGAATCAAATATAGCTTTTGAATTCTAAAAATAGATTTCAATCTATAAATAAATTATATCGGTTGTGTTTACATAAGGGCTTTAAGTATTTGCATGAATAAATACAAAGTTAAGCAAAACATATCCCGACTGAATATTTATGTAAATTATTTGTAACAATGAGTCGATAATTTGTAACTTTAAAACAAGACATTCGTATGCATTTTATTGTAAACTGCATTTATTATTTCTTAATATAACATGCAACTGAAGCCGGCAAAACGAATTAACCATAACTATGCAATGGACAGAAAGCGAACAGTGCCGACCATGATCAGAAATTTTCGTAAGGCCATAAAACTTTGAAAAGAACGCGAACTGTAAAATCTTTAATTTTTGTATCATTTTTTTTCGCCAACTAAAAACTCCTGAAAATTTAAGAACATACAATGTAGTTTTTTTGTATTGAAATAATTTTAAGTTGTATGCTAACGTAAACGATTCGTTATTTTTTGCCAAATGAGACGAAAAAAGAAACAAGGAGGTGATAGTCGTTCAACTCCAATGCGTAATAATTTAACAAATAATATCTATGCGTTATAATATAACAAATAATATGTCATGTTGAATGCTTAAAAGCACAACAATAGTTTTCAATCAAGTAGATCAGCTGACTTACTTCATCATTATTAACATTGATTTTTAATTAAATACTGTTCTTTTGAAATAAGAGTTAAAGTAGATATCTAGGGCTTTAATATTTCAAGAAAGTATTGAAATAAAACCGCAGCGCAACTTTTAGAAATAAATGATGTTTG
Organism: Ruditapes philippinarum; assembly: GCF_026571515.1. Lineage (NCBI taxonomy): Eukaryota > Metazoa > Mollusca > Bivalvia > Venerida > Veneridae > Ruditapes > Ruditapes philippinarum. Next base: position 205,287 of record NW_026864819.1, on the reverse strand, counting down.
TTAAAAAGAACTAGGCTAAATATTCTTTTTGTGATAGTCAATTATATCAATTATCTATATCACATACAGACGATACAGGCGATAATATAAGTAGGAAAAGTGTTATGTTATCACGATAACAGTCAAGTCAAATAATCATCATAGTTGGATATGAATATTAATGAATGGAATACAGTCTAATTATATCCTCATCAGGTTTTCAAAGCATTTGGTGCGTCTACTACATGTAAAAGACATGTTGTTGACCGTTGTTTATCATTATTAGCAAGCGGTTAAATATAGAAACAATTAATTGTTGAATAAATGTATTAGTTTTTTATTCGTTTTAAAAAAATAGTTTTAAATCCCCAATCAAATATATTTAAGAAAATGTCACAATTCCCAATACTGACAACATAAAATTTATCAACAGTCTGTTGGGTACAATATCATGCGAATATACGTTTTCCTTTCATTTATTAAGAATTAAACGTAACTGTTGTCTAAGATATATGCCAGTCATCCCTACAAGCGTGTGTTCACGAGGCTCATGTTGATGTAATTCAATTACCAAGAAGATGATTTAGAATTCAAGCATTCGTCGCAAACATAATAAATGTTAGATGTTGCCTTTGTTTATTTACATAACATTATAAATATGGTTGAATTAATCAGAAATAATAAAGGCGTTGATTTATTAGCTATTTTGTATTAATTTTTTATTTGAAATCAGTGAAACGACTAAACAATGTAAAACTAGGTACGCAAAAAGAAAAGGTAGTTAACAACCAAAAAGAATGTGGCAAACAAAAAGTCTCAATGAAGGCTATGATTTCAAATTCCTTTTTCATAGTATTTTATAAAACATGTTTATTTTGTTTAGATTTTATTAATCACTCTACTGTTGGCAATGTAGGTTCAGTGTTTTTAATTATTTAGTCCTACATTTTAACATTTACATCAAAGTAAAATGGTGAGCTATCAAATTAAAAAGGCGTGCTAATGTCTCTTGAATATTGTTGCAGCTATGAATAGAAAGTCATACATGTTCACAGCCTATTAAATATCAGCAGGCAAAATTAAGTGTTATAATTACAAAAAAATACATCCATTAAACCATTTCACTACTTAACATGTATACAAGACCTAATGCTCGATAACGCTCCAGCTATATTTTTTTTATAAACTGTGAAAGTAATGTCCTATGACACTTTTACAATGAATATAATTCTTGGTTTGAAAGGAAGGGTTATTGACAAATCTTTTCATTTATAATCAGACATTATTTCATGAATTATTTATATATTATGCCATTTACATAATCGGTACTTTAAATGATGAAAACAACCAATGAAGACCGTTTTTATATTCAAGACAAGTATTTCGCATTGATAGTACAAACATATAAGATCATTAGCGAAAGGCAATATTAGGGTTGCAAAAAATAATTATAAAATAATTAAAGAATTCCACAGCATTTACATTAAAGAATATTGATTATGAAAAAATAACGTTTACAGTAAATTTGATCACTTTGAAATCAAAGATATATACGCATTACACACGCGTGAAAGATAAATTCAAATTGAAATAGAATTATAGTACACTAGTTAAAAAAAATCATACACAAATAAAGTAAATCACAAAATATTTATATATGCATGTTGTTAATATATGTTAGATACATGATCCGGTATAACATTGCAGATAATAAAATATTCTATAACAAAACATTATTATTAATCAGATATAAGTTCAAACTAATCACTTTAGACCGCTTTTGACATCTTATGTTTCAGAAATATTTCATAAAAATATCCAAATGGTGCATTTTTATTGTTTTTGTCAATATTCAAAATACTTGTGGAAAATGTGCCAATTTTAGACCAATCCACTTTAACGTGTTTTTAGTACAGTATGATGGCAATGAATGACTTTGACTTTAGAAAGACAAACATCCTTCATTAAAGCTAAACAATTAACTATCTAATTTTGTTTTAGTTGTAGAAATAAAACAATCATACTGTAAAAGCTGTCTATTTCATAACCGAGTTCAACGGCATTTTCGTATAGTGCTCGTATTTTGATCATTTTGATACTGTATATTTTAAAATCACTAATGACGAGTTAACCCCATGATAATTATTCTCAAATATTCTATTTGAAAATATTTATCGTAAAATTTTAATGCAAATATACAGAAATAATCAAATTTACTTTAAAATGTGTACATTCGAAAAGTATCAATTCCCAGTGCATTTCATTTTTGCTCGATATAGGTTTCTGATAGGCAGAAAATTTAAATTCGTAGCCTATAAATATAAAATAATATAAATTTATGAAAATGTATTTAATTGATTTTGATATATATCTGAAATAAACAGCAATTCAAACTTATGGTATTCTAAAATGGGCCATCTTGTCTAAAGAGTTTGAATTTGAAGTGAACATGATCCAATGTTAGGACAAAGCATAACAGTCTTTTAAGTAACATATTGTAGTTAATAAAATTGCAAACATTCTACAAGAAAGACGGCAAGATAGCCTAGGGTAAATCAATTGAAAAAAGCATATATTTTATAATATGAAGAAAATAATTTTTAGAGTACCAAATTGATACATTGAGTATTTTTAGTCTTTAACAGGAGACAATGAAACATTTAAATGGACCAGAGTTATACGAATGCGACATTTCAAGAAATCAGTTTTTAATAATTAAAAATCCACTTTCATTGTATAAAGTGACGGTTAAGAGTATCGAATGTTTGATGCAGTAATAGTTACAATGACATTTTAGCAACATCATGACAAAACCAACATAGTGGGTTTGCGACCAGCATGGATCCAGACCAGCCTGCGCCTTCGCGCAGTCTGATCAGGATTCATGCTGTTCGCTATCAGTTTCTCTACTTGTAATAGGGATTGTAAGCGAACAGCATGGATCCTGATTAGACTGCGCGGATGCGCAGGCTGGTCTGGATCCATGCTGGTCGCAAATCCATTATGTTGGTTTTGTCATGACGCTAGGAAATTAAAATTCAAAAGGTAAGCATGAAACAATGTTCAAGTTCACTTAATTGAAAACAAACTTACATTTCCAATATGCCGAACATGTGATACTGCGTTTTTACATGTAATTTATACATTGATCGCTTCTAAAGAAATGTATCTTATCATTTATAGTTAATAAAAGTGGTTAAAATTAGCAACTTTGGAATAATCAATTCTGTTTCCATGCTGATTAACGGTATATTGAAATAAAATGTTAGTTACAAAAAAGATATTAACGGTACATTTGAAAGACAGTGCACTAACCTAGATAGGCCTTTACAATTTGAAACAATTGTAATAAAAAAGAAAAAAAATAAAACATAAAATATATGTTGCAATATATAATTGTCTCTTATAAATTATGACAAATGTCTATGATCTTATACAACCTCGGTATTGCAACTTAAACAACCAGGCATAACGAAGTCCATATGACCTTCTGTCAAACCTCTCGCAATGACGAATATATACCAGTATATAGTGAAAAATAGAGGGAAACAAAATTCCTAAAGAAGCCTAAAACAGCAACATTAAAATATTTGCAGGCTAAGTTTGATAAGCCTGTTCAAAGACGGTAGTGGTAAATGCAAGCTGAAATGTACACCCCTAGCACCGGTTTGCTCTGATTTCAACATATAACATTTTGAAATCTTTCATGTGTTTTGAATCGAAAAGCAAGACTTAGGTCCAATATGTATATATCGAAGTTTTGATGTGCACACTAATTAAAAGAAAAGGGTCTACACAAATTAAGATAAACTTAGCAAAGCATAATGTATGAAGTAAAAATAAATTTGACATTGTAAGCGATCACTATACAAATTCTTAAAAGCATTATGTACTACTTAAAACATCATACTCGTAATTAATACAAATGTTACCAATTCTCGAAAAAATAGCATTTAATTCAAAGGTGTGCAAATATCTTTTTGACAACTTAATTCTTAAAAATCATGTTGCTCTTTTAACCAATTATAAATATCTTTGTTCGGAGCATCCACATTCGTTGGTTACAAGTGTCCAAATATCAATACAAATACGCCTACACCGAAAAAAATACCATTATTTGAGCCGCGTCACGACAAAACCAACATAACGGGTTTGCGACCAGCATGGATCCAGACCAGCCTGCGCATCCGCGCAGTCTGATCAGGATCCATGCTGTTCGCTTACAAACCCTATAACAAGTAGAGAAACTGATAGCGAACAGCATGGATCCTGATCAGACTGCGCGGATGCGCAGGCTGGTCTGGATCCATGCTGGTCGCAAACCCATTATGTTGGGTGTTTGTCATGACGCGGCTCAAATACGCCTACACTGAAAAAAATACCATTGTTTTGTCTATCGTATTATCTATACATGATCGACGAACCTCATTGCTGATACAATAGGCACACAGTGTACTGCGTTATACAAATTATTACTCAGCAGAATAAAATAAAGATGTTTATCGAAATGTCAATATTCAGAAAACAAAGATAAAAGTGTCAAAACCAAAGAGGCGTAGAAAGGCTTTTTTGCAGTCAATACATTAAAAGGTTTCTCTTGGTTATTGACCGACAGGAAAATAGGACAATAATTAATTGGAGATGAACTACATATCGGTTTACTTGCAGATATACACATATACAGATTATCGTAGAACAAGAAACAGTTATAAACGACATTATTTACCTATTTCCAAAAATTGACTAGAATCTTCAATTTTACCTTTTACCTTTGACAGTTTTCTATTCTGATTGTATGTATTATTCTGATTATTTTAAGTGATTTTAAATCAGAAACAAAATCCTTATTATATACAAAACAAATTGTCGAAAAGCCAAAGATTATTATGTGTTAAATATGATAAAGGTCCATATACCTATCTTGAGATAGACTTACGGATAACCAAGTAATGAGATAAAAAAAATCCCATCTTTTTGCATTTCTTTAAAAATCGGTGCATTTTAAGATTATAACTCATTATGGCTGTAACAAAAACTTTTTTTGTGTGTGTGAGCACTACATCTTGTTTTTGTATCTTTCTCAAGATATAAAGCATGCAACTTTTTGTATCTTTAATTACTGTTCAAGCTTGTTTGGACCATCTTATTTATCCCACATGCGTTAATAAGGAAATTAAAGCATGCATACACAATCCGAAAAAAATACCGTCACTGGAAGCAAAACTAATTTATTTGCGATACTGAAAATTTATTGCTAGTGTACATTGTCATTTTTAGAGCGCCAGAATTTTGTTAGATGTGAGAAGATAACTTAAGAAAGCTCTGCTTCTAATAATCAAGATAATCAGCAAACAACTAGAACTGAAACATATGTTCTACTGTATTTTATTCTTAGCGCATTTTATAAAAAAAAGATTAAGGGGGAAAGCAAAATAATGAATGCTTTCAAATGACAACATTTTGCTGATTCAATCAAAACAAATAGATTTAGATAGACCTACCGTATTTGTTTTCGATTTTCTACATAACCTTTTTACACAAGTCGTTAAATATAAAAAGCCTGGGCAGTTAGCAATATCATTAACACACAAAAAACATGTGATGAACAATACCAGGCTTACCAAGAGCATGTTACAATCTCTGTGAAGAAAATGACACTACTAAATGTGTCACTCTGACAAACTGAACTAAGAAAATTGTTTCAAAATGGACTGAAGATTTATTAAGACAAATAATCAAATCTGCAACATACAAGTGCTACTTCTAAGATTTCCATCTAGAATAAGTAATTAATGTGTGACCTATAACAGTTGTGAACATTGTAGCATTATATTCTATAAATACTTCGTAGATGAAATTCGGCCAAATATATCATATCTAACCACCTTTTCTCATAAAAAAACGTTAGGAAGATGAGAGGTTATTTCTTATAAGTTAATTACAAGAAAACAATTCAAACAACCACTAGATGTCAGACCCCTTTGATATGATCAAATAACAAACAAGTGAATAAATCTGTCAGAGAATCAATAAATAAAATAATTGATTGAAGAATGTGCTTTTATTTCATAGCTGTATGGTGTAAAGACAGTTGCGGTTCCGGGGTAACAGATATTTATTTTATAAAAATCTGGATAAAGTATGATCCATCGGAAGCATGAAAACAACAAAACTACATGAAAACTCGGTTTGATTAAGTCTGTACATGAGGAATAATAAAAGTGTGCAACATTCCTCAAGCCCGCTAGCACTGGCTAGTGTGGTACTTAATTCTAAACACTTAATAGTTCTGGAATCAATGATCTCGAAGGACTAGGAAAATATAACCACACTGAAAACATAATTCATCAATAGCAAAAGTCTCTTCATTATCACTTTCTTTCAAATGCTTTTTTGCTTACTTACGAGGGTTGATCAGAAAAATACAAAGACTTATAGACTTATTCTATAAGATAGGAAATAAAGATTGAAAGTTAAACACAATACAAATCAATATCTGCTACATATCCCCTGAAATATTAACTATAGATACAGTATAAGTATCAAAACTATGACAGATATAAAATAATACATACATAACATACAATCCTGTGCTCGCCGAATTTACATGACATCACGTCATGACAACGTAAACAACGTTACTATAAATGCAGCAATTTTTAAAAAAATGCTTTATTTAACGATAAATACAATTCATTTAAGTATGAATGTCATCTGACGTTAAGTAAAGAAGCTCCAATGAAAGTCTAGGTATAATAATTATGATCACCCTTCGTACATGCAAACATCACAATAGACCAATAAATTAGACGTTACAGGCTTGTTATAGTTTTATGTCGGTCAAGCCTGACGTCTAATAGTTATTGCTCATAAACGCATAGCATCATAAAAAAAATAAAAAATTGTCTGTTGTCTTGCCTTTCAAGCTTTATTCCAAAGCTTTTCTTCTTTTCTTTCAATTTCATGCTCAATCATAAACCAAAACTCTTAAAAAATGTACTTATCAATTTTAAATAAACATATAATCATCAATCTCTTTTAGTCTATCGGCCATACTGGTTATGTAAGGCGTTTTACAGATTGGTTCCAAATTTTTGAACGGAAAAATATATTCGATCATGCTGAGGGTGCATGGGCAATTATTTCGTTAAAAAAATAATCCGTTAAAATGTTCTGAATCAGTTAAACGCTTGCATTTGAATTAGCCAATCAGATTTCGCGCACTGTATGGCGGCCATTTGTTTATCGGCTGTATAAGGAGTTTAATTACATTTGAGGATTTAATCATGATTTTTTGGATGTGACAGTTTAGTTATTTTGTCAAAAGGTATTTATTTTTTTAGTTTTGTTCATGAATTGGTCAAAATTAATGTAAATACACGCTGTCTTATTGTTTTTTTCGTTCCGCCCGATTTTCTGGCGGAACGTGCTATGGGTTTTTGAGCAATTTCGATATGACGTTGCTTTGCCCAGAAGCAAAAATATCTCAAAGCGCGTCATATTTATAGGACTAACATCACAATTAATATTAATAACTATTATCAAAGTGAAACGAGCATCGTATTGCTGATATTGAACCTTCTAGAACTCGAAATTTATCAGGTCACCACTGATTACATGAACAAACGACATTATGAAAGGATACTGTTAGTACCACGTTTTCTAAATGTCAAAAGACATTATAAAAGGATACTGTAGGAACCGCGTTTTCTAAGTGTCAAACATAGCATTTAATAATGTAACAATTTAGTGGTTCTTTTCCTTTCTTCTTAGTATACATATTGAAACTATTATCAAAGATTTTATCCTTTTACACTAAACAATATGAGATTTTTCCTTGTTCATTGACACGTAAGTTAGCAGTTACTATTCCCCATGGATGATTATTTTTAGATCTGCTTTAACACGATGACACAAACAAATAACCGCTACATTCCAGGAAATTAGTCAATTGATACACACAGTTCTTACAATAGAATAAAAACTTAATCAAATAGTAGGATGACCTTGAAATTCTAGATATAAATATATAAATCTATAAATACATTAAAAAGGTTTTATTTACATATCCCGCTTGAATATTTATTTTAGTTTATTATTGATAATAATGTTCATAACAATGCTTTTGTAACTTTCAAGAGATTCTGTCACACAGGAAATTTTGTCGATTTAATTATAACCTCATATTATATGCTATCATGTGTCTCAGATAGACTCAATACATTTTTTTGGTATAAACGTGATTTCCATTGACGTGAGTAAATAATAATTGTTTGAGAAAAAATGCGAAATGAAATTTTAAACTGATGTCTTTTTGAAAGACGCAAAAAACATATTATGTAATAAGCGGAATATTCTTATTGTCCTAGATGCAATTCTTAAACGCAAACAATAGTTTTCAATAACATCTTGTTTGATTAGTCGTTCAGCTATCCTACTTTTATCTTAATCAAAAATGATTTCTCATTAATAAATTTCTTTTGAAATACGAGACAAAGTAGGTCTTAAGTAGTGTGAAATTGTATTTAGATAAAATATAAAAAAAACCCGAAGCGTAAGTTTAAAAAAAATGATGTTAATATAAAATCGAGGATAAAATGTCGGAATTTAACAATGTGTATTAATCGTTTTAGAAAATGTAAATTAGTTTAATATTTTTGTAAAAAATGAGGCCATAATGATTATAAAATCAAAACATATTATAATTATAGGCCTGTTAATAGATAAAAGGAAAAGTTCAACATATCATCACCGTGGAATCCTTTTTATGGCTATCTGTTATCAGGTGGAACCTTTCTGTTGACCTAAATAAAATCCATACAATTTGAAAAACGAAAACTCTCGCGAACAATGAAAACAAAGCGCAGAGTTACCGTAAGCTTTCAGCTATTATAAACTCACTTGCGAACTCTAGTCCTGTTTTTTTATCACAAAAAGTTATTCTATAAATGCTTAAAGAAATATATTTCAATTGGAATGACACACTTTTCCCTTCGCTTACATTTTTACTTCTTACATTTCCAATTCTATTAATCATAAAAAGGTTTCAGAAATAAGCGATGCACAAGCTAGAATGACACTAGATCTATTTTGATTTTGTAAATCAATTTGCTGGCGGTAACATTTAAGTTAATTTTCTTATGTAAATTGAGGTTCAGTGTTTTTAATTATTAAGTCCTAAATTTTAAATTTTTCATCAAAGTTAAGTTATGTTCTATTAATCGGTAAAGGTGTGATAATGTCTCTTAATGTTTATTGTAAATATGAATAGAAAATCAAACTTTTTCATAGCTTATTATATCACAGTCCAAATGAGAATTATTATTATTATTTATTAAAGTCTCATCAATATACATTCATACAAGTTACAATCAATATATATACATAAGGAGTGTTATAATTAAAAAATATCATCTATCAAAGCATTTCACAAAGCGGTTTACTAATTTAAAACATGCATACATGATCAAGTGCTTGAAAATTACCCAGCCACCTTGTCCTTTGACATTTTTACAATAATTAGTTATAGACCCAGAATTAAAAGGATGACTTACAAAACTTAACTTATAAGCAGACATCGTTTCGTTAATTATTTATATATCATGTCATTTACATAAGCGGTATTTTAACGGATAAAACATCTATTGAAGACCTTTTTCAGTATTCAAGATAATTATTTCGCATTTAGTGTATGAAAAGATTAGATCAGTTATAAAGAGCGAAACTATAGAGGGACTATATGGACTGTACAAACATGAAATGTTGTTAATTTCAAAAAACCTACTGCATTCATCTCTTATGGAACTGTATGGAATGTATAAACAATTTCAAAAAGCCTACTGCAATCAAAATCACCAACATGGAAGAAAACATTAGTATTGACAATTTCCCAATAAATAATTATGACGGTAATTATGATATCTATACATAAATTATAGTTATGCCAGACTAATAAAGATAAGAAAATATATAAAAGTTGAGATTTATAGGAAAAACGCCTGACGCAGCTTGACCGTTAGATATAAACAGATGATTATAAACAAGTGTTTCAGTAGCCTGTTATTAAACAGAGAACATCTGGTTTATACATGTGCCAAATTAACTACCCATCTCACAACACGAACTCTTGGGCTGTTGATTTCTGGTAAAGTAAGCTTTAAACACCAATGAATGAAAGAAATGTAAAATACACTACCATTGCCATTTTACTAGCTCAACAAGCCATTATTAAAGAATATTTTGAAAGAAAAAATTGTTGACAAAATTAATTTAAAAAATGTAAAATATGGTTGAATCAAGGTGCGGAAACTTGATAAAATCATATCTTGCATTTGATTTAAATACTAAAATAGACTAAGGGGATTTTTATAAACTATTTATGAGAATGAAATTAGAAAACGCAGAAACATTTCTCTATTTTGTGATGGCTTTACATATTTTAGTATATATCAAGTATTTTTATATCTTTTTAATTGCAACACCACTGAAAAAGGGACAAGTCACGCTCATCTTCCCCTTCTAACTCACATGCATATGTGCATGGAACGTTTTAAGATAGAATCGGTAAATTTTTTAGTTTAATTTTTGCTTATACCCCCCCCTAACCCCCCCCCGGCCCCCTTTTAAAAAATTGGTTTTGGGCCCCCTTTTTTTCCGGAAAAAAAAAAACCCTTATCATTTAAAAATGTCTATCACATTGTCTAAACGTGAGTGACTGCACGTGTAATTGATACAACAGGCACTTAATGCACTGTTTTATACAAATAATTTCTCGGCGGAATAAAATAAAGATGTTTATCGAAAAGTCAATATTTAGAGCACAAAGGAAGAAATGTAAAAAAAACCAAAGAGGCAATGAAAGGCTTTTTTTTGCAGTCAACACATTGACAGGCTTTTTCATGGTAGTTAACCGACAGGAAAATAGGACACTAATTAATTGAGTATGAACTTGAATTGATTGTGTTTTACCAGCAGATATGGCGATATTTATAATTGTAGAACAACAAACAAATTTTACATAATTTTCTATCAATTCCTGTAGTATCTTAAAGCTTCTCTTTTTTGCCATTTTATAATCTGAAGAGTAACATAATTTTTTATTGTGTTTAATATTCTATATCTTGGCGTTTTGCATTCACGCATTTTGAAATAATTCAATAAAGTACTTCATAATAAGGATGATTCTGAATTGTCGAATAGTAGAACAAGTTTAATGGTTGGATTTTCAATCACACTAAAGTCATTACGGTTATATGACGACATACCAGTTTTTCTGGATGATAAAGACCTCACAATTGGTCCTTGTCCTGCGCGCATTTTTTCAGGCTGGGGCAGACAGCAGGCGAAACCACTGACCTACTGTTAGCACAGATACAAAATAAAGAGCAATGATCATGCACTTTTGGAATACACATACCTGTTTTAAATATTATCATCATTTGAAGCAGACATCTAACATTTTTGAATTATTTGTTATATGTTGTTAGTTTGCTTGTCATTTCTAAAACGTCAGTTTTCATTGATAACTATTATAGAAGTCTCTCTTTTACAACTAAATCTAAATATCCAGCAGACATAAAAAAGATTGAAACATATGTTCTTTATCTTAGCTTTATTGCACTTTAGAAAATACATTAAGAGGTAAAAACGAAACGAATAATTCATTTAAATAACGTCAGTTTTCTGATTTTATTCCAACAAAACTTTGTCATTTGCGTTTAAGTTTTTTTCCGAACTCAACTATAACAAAATTTCACCAGTAATATAAATTGTATGCTGATTAAGCAGCTAAAAATGTTTTAATGTTTTATTATCTATTAAAAACACTTATTTGCCCCTCACCGCTGTGGGTTCGAATCCCGACAGGGACTTTGGATTCTTTCATGTGAGGAAGCTATTCAGCTAGCTTACATAACATCGGTGCGTTCGTGCCTGAAATAATGCATGAAAGGGCACCAGAGGTCTTCCTCCACCAGTAAAGCTGGAACGTCGCCAAATGACCTTTTCTGTGTCGGTGTGACGTAAAACCCAAACAAAAAACATTTAAACACTAAAATGATGTTGCTCTTCATAGAGCTAGTTATCATAGTAATCATGGTTTTGCAGAAAGAATATGTTCCAATACGAAACAATACAAATGCATGTTTTCTGATGATAAAATAGAAAGAAATAGCAAACTTGTTAAGGAGCTGTTGATTGTGTATCTGGTACAATGTGTTAGATGAGATTAAAATACAGACAGTGAAACAAGACATGGTAAGAAACCCTTGGTATACCAAATTCATTCGTTTATTAACTTAAATGAGAATTAAAATAAAATGGAGTACTTTAAACGAAGAAATCTTATTGTGATAATTATAGATAGGATTCAAAAACTAAATGAAATAATGCATGTATTCAATTTGAAGAAAAACCCTAAAATAAGGCAAGGTCAATTTATTGTTATGTCATTGTTCTTTCGCAATGTACTTCCTCCTAATGTGTTATGTCAGTGTATTGGATTCGAAGAAAATCAATGCCCTGTATTTGTTTCCCAAATTAAATCTTATAAAAGGGAAATGACTCTAAAAGTAAGCAATAAAAAGTAATTGTTCTTGTTCTGTGCACTTTCTACAAAATTGATTGTGCTATGTTAATGCATTAAGTCTGAAGGACAAAACTTAAAACTTTAAGTAAATCTTATAAAGGGGAAAACCCATAAAAGGGAAAAGTAAAGTTATTCTTTTAACTTTTGCACTTCAAACTGAAAAGCGATGGAAATCCCTCAAGTGCTGTCGGAAGAAGTTTAGCCAAAGTTTTCAAATAAATCTGATAAAGGGGAATAACTCTTACAGTGGCAAAGGTAGAGTTATTGTTCTTAAACACTGCAGTTTCTCCCAATGTGCTCTGTCACTATGAAGTTTGACAGTGGTACATAATGCGAAGAAAGGAATGCGTAACTAAGAGAAATAATGCTTTCATTTTTATTTTTCAAAACATTTTTTATTTTTGGTATCTTTTTACAGTTTCCCAAAAAATACTCATTGGCTATATAGATTGATTAATTTTCGCTTCTTGTGCTCTTTGGCAAGTGGTATAAGTATCGACAGCTAGTATTTCGTATGGAAGTCAAAATACTACTTTGTCCACATTTGCCTAATTTTACAACACATAACTGCACATTCAACACTACTTTCTGCCGTTGCTTAACTTTTCTAAGAAGCTGTTAAATCATTATCAAAATATTATAAAACACATAGCAGTATAGTACAAAATAAAGATTTCTGAGGCATAATGTGCCTTTCAAAGTCTTAGAACCTTCATTTCTAGTTCTTTTCGAATGTTTCATTATGTTTACTTACATGAGTGCAATCTACATGATTGTAAAACGTTTCTTTCTACGAAATGAAACGAATTGGATCACTTATCAGCGTATCTCGGTGTGTGACATTTCTGGAACACTCGAACTATATCAAGAATCCACTCAACTTGATTACATATCTTCATGAAAATGTGAAAAAAATGGTAGATGCCGTATTTTCTTTAGTAAGTATTAAACATTACATGGAAGGAAAAATAGATCTTTAGAGTATTTTTCCAATTTTCCTATACAAAAAATAGAATATTAAAGATTTCATCATTGTCCCACTTTGGGATGATTTGAAATATTTATGTATTCATTTTTCAGCTATTTCTATATTCTACAATACCCTGGTCCTGTCTGTACAGCTCAAGGACGCCAATTCTTTGTAAACGTTTGGACCAGAAAAATAAAAAAAGATTTATCAAAACGAATTTAATCAAAATTATCATTCAATCATAAATAAAAATTGAAATTTTTGAAAGCAAGAATGTCCTAGATAATAATTCTTTAAAAAATATTCACCTTGTCAAAACAAATAACCACTTATGCTTCAGTTACTGCCTGTTAAATCGTATCATTTGTAATAATATTACTTTCAGTGAAGCGAAAAAATACAATAACAATAAAGGACTGGGGGAATTACATTGTCTGATATTCAGGTTGTAAGAAAAAATAATTTCAGTCATGATCAGTTCTGGAAATAATAATCTAAATACCGCAGACTGATTAATGTGGTATGTGTGGTCAAATATTTCTGTAATATAAAATATAAAGGAATAAAAAAAGAAGCTAGACTCCAATTATTACATCCATGATTCATTTACAGATTGTTTCAACATGAAGATAGATTAGTATATAAAAGAACTATATGTAAGGTTTGCTGATGATGTACGAGACACAAATTCGATTCGTCAAGTTTGTTTGTTTGAGTAATTGTTAGCGATTTAACACACATTAAGAAGGTCAAGTGTCAAAACCCCATCCTTCTCTTATTACAGAAACTGTTGCTATTTCGTTTTTTTTATATCAATATGTAAGACTATATACAGCTTTTAATAGCAAAAATACTTTACTATACGGATTTATTGTAATCTGTTTTAATCAAGCTGTTATTACATTAATTACTTCTTTGTTGTTGTAATACCTCTTTTAATAGAAGTACCTTCAAAGGTAATTTTCCTATCAAGGCGCAGTAATCCCGTCAGTAAGTAGTGTTGGAAAATATCAAACACGCCGTATTTAACAATACTTATCCGATGTAGGACATGAAAACAGGAATAACATGAAGCAACTTCCTGATTTTCTATAGAGCAAATACCCATGTCGTCAATAAAATATTTATTGTATTTTCTACAATAATTGATACTATATGCATAATATACGAATATGATAAAAATCTGGAAACAAAGTGATCCCTCGGAAGCATAAATCATAACAAAAGTACTTAAGAATTGCAGACTCGGTTTGATTGAGTCTGTACAACTTCAAAAGATACATGTTATCCAGTTGAAAAATTAGCTTATTTGCAGACAGATATAACATGTATGAAACAGGTATTGCGTACACTTTATAATATTTAAAGCAATCTATTGTCTAAAACAGTATTGTCTGTAGCCTTTTACTCAAATCAGTTAGTTTTATCAGGGTGAAATTTATCATCTACGTCGTCATAGCAAAGCTGTCAAAATAGTCGATGATTTAATCTATAAAATATAGGCATACCGGTGTAATTAGACGTTACCTGCAATAAGTTTAACCCTTACAAAATTGTCATAAGCAATTGTAAAAAGTCATTTCAAAATATTCTATGTACACTTTAGCTGCATGCCTCCAGATAAGCAAACAAATTTCAAGAAAATTTTACTTGAGAAAAAAACTGTACTAAGATTCTAAAAACGGTAACGAATCAAGACTCAAGTAATAATTTACATGTTCTATGCGTTAAATGACTGACTTTGTAGTATTATCACCATAGTTGTGCTATGGATAACCGCAGTAAGGGATATTCTTACATATTTTACCCTTCTTTGATATTTTTCGTAGATTTAAAGTGTCATTTGCAATGTGTAAATTAATGTCTTTGGTTACATAACAATTGTTTACTTTTTAATACATCTAAAAATAATCATGAAAATGGAACGAATCTGGAGGCATGTTGCTTTGATATATAAATATTAATTTTCTCTTAATGCTGTCCAATATCATACCTAACCAACAATGATTTAAAGTGTCTTTACTTTTGACTTTACTGGTAAATGCACCCTTTCAAATCTATTATAAACGAAACTATTCTATTTTTAAAAAGAAGACTGGCTATTCGTAAAGTACTGTTTTCAGAAGAATGTTAAATTACTTGGTCTATGTGGTGATCTGAACCTTTAACCTGCCGGAACTGACAGTGATAAGCATTTACCAACAATATAGAGCCAGACTGGCCTGCTAAACCATACAGTCTGATAAGGCTCTATACTGTTGACTGACCAACTTCTTATGTTCAAGACATCCAGCACTTTTAAGTGTTAAACATTTAAACACTTTTAAGTGTTGAAAATTGAGTACCGCCCAAGCCGGTGCTAGGGGCGTGAGGGATGTTTCACTTTTTCATTATCCCTCATGTACAGACTTTATCAAACCGAGTCTGCAGTCTTCGTGTAATATTGTTGTAATTAATGCTTCCGAGGGATCACAGTTTTTCCAGATTTTGATACAACCTAAATGTATTATGGGCAGTTTCAAAAATGGAGTGCAGACAAGTCAAGAACATTAAGCAGGTGAGGGTTTGATGAAATTCCTGCTTTGAGTAATCTGATTAAGCTGACCTTCCTCACTTAATTCTGTTTTATCTTGAATCTAAAAACAACACATTTCAAACTAATACAAAAACTTACTGTGAAATAATTTTTAGCTATTCATTATACTGTTGAAAAAATTACATTTTTTTTACTTTTCAAATTAATGTGTGTGACTTTAGATAATTTAACATAATATGTTTAAACGTTAAAAGGATATTTGAAAGGGTATCGGTTACTTTGGTTTAGATTGTTAACAATAAAATCTATTCTTGCAAATATTTCTTTTATCAGAATTTTTCCATCGTCTTTACAATACCAGATTTTCCCAATTAGATATTTTAGTTTATTACATAATACACATATTTATGACAGCAATTTACGTGCAATTTATATTTCGCATCAAATCATGTGCCAAAACTCGTGTATTATTTTAAATATTTATATAACCCCATTACCTGAACAAGAAGGTAAGACATTTGCATTGTGTGCTCAGCCAAATTCCACATAAGCTAGTAATCCTGAATATACAGAAAAATGCACATTTTTAATTCTTCCAAGATTTTTTTATACCTGTATAATAAAATGCTAGTAAATAACCTTATGTTTTTGTCCACATATACATATGTTTGATAATATCATTATATCATGAGATCGCTTGTTTTATATGTAATATATCTATTGTGCAGTTATTTATATTACATACATTCAAAGATCCTGTTTGTTGTAACTATAGGGATGTAACAACACTTAAGTGAAACTATATATATGTATATAATTATTCCTCTTAAACAATTTCCAAACATCCAAGAATATGTGAAATATGTATGCAAATGTTTAAAGGCATTATATGAAATCATTAAAATGTATGTATTCATTTCTTATTGCAAAAAATTGGCTTAGAATTTATCGAAAATAAATTTCTAATTACTTCCCTTTATTAACATGAAATGTAAATTCGGTAATATTTTTACATATAATGTCTTTGGAAATTTAAATAATAGAATATCTTCATTTGAGCATCATATTTATGATATAAAACCATCAAAAATTTTGAGTTATTACACTGCTATATTACATGATCGGGTCATTATTCTCGCCTATAGATTTCATTAGAAAAATGGCGAACACCAGCGCTCATAAAACGTAAAAGACTTATTTTGATATTTTTTAATTAATTTCGATGCGTTTTAATAAAGTTTAAATAAATTCGTCCAGAAAATATCATGGAGATCGCCCAAAAACATTTTTGATCGTTAATTAATGTTTGTTTTTATCATAGGCAACTCATACTAGATCCAATATATAAACTAACTTCATTGAAATATTATAATATCTCTGAAAATTTTAATCTGAATTCATTTTTCAAAGCAAACTTATTTCGTTGTCGAATATAATAACTAAGACATATTATATGTTCCTTTACCTTTTTATGTAAAATATCCATGTATTATAATCCAATAAGGTATTGAATAGACACGTATTGTCATCACTAACTATTATATTGGTAAATATCTAGTATATAATAATGTGTCAAAATCAGGAACGCGTTAAAATAATTCATTTTCTAAAATCAACCATAAAGTCATGATTACTAACAACACATTCCATCAAAATGATACCATTTTGATTAAAGATTTAAACATTTTTCCTTATTACAAAAAAAACAACAACAAAAAAACCAGAGACATTAGCAAGTTCACATCCTTAACTCAATGCGCGGATTGATTTATGTAATCAAGATATGCTATATATTCGTATCTTTACAAAATTTGTTAAAAACGAAGACTTCTGTAGTAAAATATCCCAGAACTTGTCTCTTAAAAATCATTAAGCGTAATTTAGTGAATATACTATATACGTATACAGTTTGTCAGTCATCAACCAAATCCCATAACAATTCTTTTCTAAATGCCAATATGCTATTATTATCTTTATTACAAATTGATCAAAGAAAAACTACAAATGAATGACAGAAAAGTGCATTAGCCACTATCGCAAGATAGCATTATACTAGCTTAGATATTGACATTAATAAAGATATTGAGAAGAAGCATATAAATAATTGCAATCCTACGTTGTAGAAGTTTATTTTAGTGATAACACTATACTGTTTCATCTTTACTTTTATATTCCATCACCTACCCATGATTGTTTAAGGCACATTATGCCTCAAACAATTAAAATTGTCCCTTTTCTCATATGACAAACATGAATTTTATATGAATCTAATAACATTAAAATAAATGTTAGATGCTAATTACCTGACGAAAGTAGCGCTAAATGCGATATTATAGTGATATTATATGTCATAAAAGTACCAAAATGTAATGTGGTATTTTGACTTTCATACAAAATACTAAACCACTGTAACTGTATTTATTGCCAAAGAAGCAAAATATAGCTCAGAAAATTGAGCAATGAGTATTTGTTTAAAAACTACAACAGGGCACCCAAAATAAAACGCTTTTGAGAAATAGAAAACGCATATCTGTGACATAATGGGCCTTAAATGAAATTGCTTATATAGTATACACATACACAAGATTCATTCTACAACAAATTGTCTCAGCAACTTTGCAATGGACGGAAATAGAACATGAAGCGTTTGAACCACATTTCATTGTCTTGTCCGATAGTGTTTGAGTTAGCTATTTGCATATCTGAACAATGCCTCGAATATCAACATATAACAGTCGATAATATTTTAAACTGGCAAGCCAATTTTAATGTTTTATTCATTAATGACTCCGTATACTATTTGCACTTTTGGACACTTATCAAGATCTTGTGACCCGGCAATGCACATCGGTTGCCAAACAAGGAAACAGACATGGAAAACAATTAGTTGATAATAAACAGAACGAATCTGGTATTGTCTTGTTTTGACTGACATTGAAGCAATACTTTCAAGCTTTTAACCCCAAACAATAATAGAAACTGTTAACAGAACATAACAGAACATCTTATCATTGTGAGAAAGCTCATTAAAATTTATCGCCAGCAGATGGAATGTCCGGGTAAACAGACACTTATCTGTGTGTAATGGTTTAATTTCCAAACCACACGAAAATTAAAAATATTAATAAAAAATATGTTATTATTTTGGCAGACAGGGTTTTAAATGTAGAATTGCGGTATCAGATCAACTAATTACAGTAATGATATGTTAATACACTGTTAAATGCTTTGAATCATCGCTCGTGTATCAACTATAATAGGTTATTATCGACATATCTAGTGGTCTTAATAGTATAACAATAAAGCTTACAAAGCAGGCCTGTAATGAAACAGCTCGCACGCGTCGTTGTAATTAAAATATCAACGCGTAGATTTTTGAATTGTTAACATCTTAAAAATAATAATTATTATGAGATGTAAGATAAATATTTAAGTTTAAAAATGTATTTAATTTAACCCTTAATTAACACAATATCTTTCTCCTGAAACAAGTTAATGACAGCACACAATTTGCATGACGGTAAATAACGCTATTAGTCTGCCAAATCTCACTTTACGTCGGTCCAGAAAATTGCAATATTTTTCATGGTTAAGGAGAAGTCTTTATTTCTCATGCATTCCTGTTTAATAACTCAACGGTCTTCATATTAAATTATATTAAAATGCATAATTGTTTCTTGAAATTCTTATCACCGACAATCTCTACAAGAATAACTCCAACACAAACATCATCAAAGCCATCTTTAAAGACATTCCGCCAAACCAATCAAACAAATTAATTAAGTTAGAAAATATCAAACTCTGCATTTTACATAACAATAACTGATCGAGTAACTGTCTTCAATAAAAGGGGAGACATGTCTTCAAAAGGAGAAATGAAAAGTAAAATCACAAAATGTTTTCATCTTCTTTTTAATCAAATGAGAAATTGAAACTGATTAAGCGTGGAATTTTATAAAATGCATATCTGTACCTTTGATTTATTATCAGTCATGCATTTACAGACAAAAAAATATTATTCGTTTATAAACATTAATTTGATTTTTTTAAATACAATACATTTGAGCAAGAAAGTTGTTTTGTTGTTTTGTTACTGAAAAGAACTAGCCAGTGTTATATTGGTTTGTTTACATTGCATATACTTAATTGCTAATAAGTTGCTCGGAATAATAAGTACATGTAGATATATTTTAATTTGATGATAACTTTCTTTATTTAAAATCTAATTTTCTCAATTTATTACTAGAATATAATAAAAGAGTAATGTTGTCAATAAATATAAAATTGTAAAACCCATTTTGCAGCAATGTAGGTCTGTTTCATATCAAAAGTTTCAAAATTGAGAGTAATTATAATATAAATGCTTCTAATTTTCGTAAAACTGTTATATATCAGCACATCTGTTTTAAAATTCCTTTTATTCTTCTATTAGAATATGTTCATACAATTAGTTTTCAAAAATAGGAGCAAACATATGATAAGATAAGCCTTCGCACGAATCAGTTATCCCTTGTAATTCTACCTGAAGGCAAGCAAAGATTGCACTTATAATTTCTTCAAATTTAAAAAGGGACAGATGCGGATTTTACCCAAACAGACCCATAACAATAGATAGCTTCAAGAACATTGATATCTACTTCTGCCTTCAGCATTCTTGTGTTTAGTAACATCCTTACATCTTGATTAATCCTTCAACTGCCGAATTGTGTTGTGGATTTGCCCCGGTTTAAATTCGGACCATTCTTTCACAAAAAGTAAGTTACCGACGGTTAAAAGCCTGCACGGACGTATAAACCGTGGATCTTGTTACGCACGTGTGATTATTACGCGACACCGGCAGTCTATATATAGCTAAGGGTTAATGCATCAGACGTATAATTTTCTGTTATATTATTATTATATTTATGCAGGTATGTTCTGATATGAAGTAAATTATGATTTCTAAAATATGATCAATTGAATTGAGATTCCAACCTTCTTGTAGCAGAATGTAAGTCATTTGCCGGAGAGCCGTTATCTTAACGTGAACCCCTTTTACATTTTACGTAATATTTATGTAATGTATAGCCATATTTGGAAATTATATAATGTATTTAATCGGATTAAATGCAGACTTATATATAGAACAAAATGATACTGATAATGTGCATATAAATATAAAAACGTCCTGCCTAACTGCAGCCAGTATTATCAACGGATGCTTGTGAAAGAATAATGATTTAACCAGTTCGTACTTAAATGTATCTTCTTCACAGGAAAATCATTATGATTGACAAACGGCTTTTACCTGTGAAATCGATTAAAATATATACGAGAAAACAGTAATTGTTTGTTTGTTATAATAATAATACATCGTACAATCCATTTTAAGCATTCGCTAACATTTTTCATAGCTGTAATTTGATAAAATAAACAAATGCCCATTATGATATAGTATTACTGTGGCCGTTATCAGTATTCAGACGCGCTAAGCATCGCGTATTGTTTTTTTTACCAAAGTAAAACAAATCTGTTTCAGTTTTGCATGAAAATCAATCATCATACGGGTAAATAATTGAACTCTTTGATTTGATTAACCCTAATTATCTAAGACTAGATAAACTCTTGCAACTAAAACAGGTAATAGGAATTTTATGATTCCTACAACTCTAAGTAATAAAGGATGTTCACAATTACTCTCCTTAATGCTCAAACTTTTGACCTGTCAAATAGTACAGCAGGTAGACATCTGGGCGACTTACAAAAGGTCTGACATCGAATGCAAGACAAATTTAATAAATTAATCTTAAATTTATTGTGTACTCTCTTTTTATATAATAAAATGTTTAAATTGTTTCCGGAAGAAAAGAAATAACATTCCGTTATCACTGTAACACGCGTAAATTATACCAGATGTAATGTATTAGATATTAATGTTTATTATATAATGTATATATTTATGGCGGCAATTTGTTTCTCCTTTTAAATGTAAGCCAAGAACAGTCTATAATACAAATATTTACATTATTTTGTATCCTTAGCAATAAAGCAATAAACATGTTATTTGTGCTACTAAATAGAAATATGTAATTTTCAATAATTAGAAAATTATTTTTTTAAACAATTTTTTTTTGTTTTGTTTTATTTTGAAGACCTACAGTTTACTTGTCTTTATCATCATATAACTGAGACTACGAACTGAATTCTTTTAATAACATTGCACCAAGCTATTACTATAAAAAAAATAAACGTGTGCTAACACGAGTAATGACGTCAACGGTGTTAATTGAAATATAAATACAACTTGCACTTGCAATGAATAAATGTGTCTAACATAAAAACACAACAAAAAAAAACATAACAGTAACAACAACAAAATTTTTTTTTTTTAATTTGTGTGAATTAAAAAATACAAACGCTCAAATTATTAAAACTACAGTCAAGTAAACTACAAACATATCTACTTAAATATCATATAGTCTAATAGATACAAAGTGTAGAAATGCAATTATTTATTATACTTACAACATTTTAATAATCCCAAATATTCTCACAAAATTCCTGCTACATGGGAACACTGTATTTTACATATGGATAGACATCTTACTACTGTCTGTTAAAACAGAGAGACTATCAGTAAAGTTCGATGCGCCGATTGATTAATACAGACAAGGTTTTCTCACTTCTGTTAAACTACAAGATTCCTTATCAAAATGTGCCAACCTTTAATTGTCAATTAACAAATATTATCGTTTCTTTATGTCGACTTAGGTTTCCTTTATGAAAAGAAAGAAGAAAGAAGAAATTAGATTAAAATTGAAATATTATTTATTATTTAAAAATCTGTAACCTGTTAATACAACTTTTGATGGAAGCGGTGGCGTAGTGATAATCGTGTCTTCCTATAACACAGAATTTGGCTTGTTCAAGTTGACTAAAGATGGATAAGTTTTGCTTCAAATGACACATGTAACTTTTAATTCTAAATAAACGAGCTCATTATTAAATCAACATGGGTCAAATAGGTTTCAAGTTTCTATCAAAGCAAAGCAAAAATAATACAGGTTCTACGCTTAAAGTAATATTTACTTTTAAAACAACTTAACCTGATTTGAAGTACTAAAATAAGTTTCCTATGTATAGACCAGATGACTTACAACCTTAAAAGTCATTCAGTTATTTAGTTCAATACCATTAAATAAATCATATGTGCTTACATTCCATCAAAAAGACATATTTATCATTAATTTTAAAATTTGACTAGTGCTGATAAATCAATTTATATCCAGTATTTTGGTATGGTCTAGTAATGTCGAAATACATCAATAATAACATACTTTGGTCTAGTTTTCAATAAATGCTTTCACAATTAAAAATTTTATAAATGAGGCACTTCACATTAACTTAAAAAATCTGTTCAAATTTTTACTTATTTTCATATCTTTAAACAGCATTTCAACACGAAAACAAGTTATATCGCTAAAATATTATTTTTCTAATCATATCACCTATTGGCTTATAAAACATTTCTTTAAAATACGTACACCATAGCAAAAATCTGTTTATGTCTTATAATCTAGATATTAAAAGTTACATCCTAAATATTTCAAATATTTGCAACATAAATAGTTAGTTATGGCAAGTGCAAAATGAAAATTCAGATAACGAAACTATTCTTTTAATACTTGTTGTTGTATCGTGAATGTGACAGTATCCAGATGACTACAAATACATAGGATGATATGAAACATTTGTTGCTTTTTGATTAAGTCTTTTACAGCTAGATCAGATAAATGTCAATCATTGCCTGTGTTTATCACAACAGAAATAATTTTTTTTTTGAATTATCGAAAGCATAATTTTCTTTAGTTATTAAAAATCCAATCTATGTACTAGGTAAAAAGAATGTGTCGGTTAGCTGTCGTTGTCATAGAACAGGTATGCCATTTTTAACGCGTTAAGGTCTATTTCTGAATCAGTAAATTCAGGATAAATACTCCATAAAAATCTAGAAAAGGTGATCCCTCGTCACAAATTACATGAAAATGGCAGACTTCGTTTGATTGACTCTGTACATTAAGGATAATGAAAACAATGCAACATCCCTCATGCCCCCTAAACCTTGCTCAATCGGCGACTGTACTAAGTGAAGCATCAATTTTGTACTTCTATAGCAAGACGAAATGGGGGATTACCGAAGAGCAATGCTAAATAGAATAAAGATTTAATACTCGTATACTCGGTTTTTCTGAGTCTTATAATATGAGGTTA
This sequence comes from Ruditapes philippinarum, assembly GCF_026571515.1. Taxonomy (NCBI): domain Eukaryota; kingdom Metazoa; phylum Mollusca; class Bivalvia; order Venerida; family Veneridae; genus Ruditapes; species Ruditapes philippinarum. The sequence goes on along the minus strand of NW_026864819.1, from coordinate 180,966 downwards.
GGGATAGTGCAACATTTTTATGCACATTACACGGGCCACAGTCCGAATACAATCCTCAATATTAAAAGTGTTGGAATCAATGAAACAGAAGGACAAGCCAGCTATAACAACACTTGGATGACATAGCTAACATTTTGCAACTGCCACACAGAATATTACTAAAATATCTACAAGAAGACCGCAATAAATGATAATTACTGTTCACCCTTAACCCTTTTAAATATAGATAATGTTTTACTCTCAGCCGTATGGAACTATAACAATAAAGCAACTTCTAAAAAGGTGCTCATAATCACATTTACCTATTTAATATTCTAAATAGTAAACGAGAATCAATGTCTTTTCGATTCCAATACTGACATGTTTTGGCTATACTACCGTAAATATCAAAACCAAGATCTGCTCATTTAAATTGGGGACAATCAAGCCATTGAGTTGTCAAACAATAATGTATTTCCCTTTAATTATTCTCCCTACTTAAAGCTTTGCTCAATGTATATCGATTAACATTAATTGCAATAAACGTCTCTAACTAAGTATTTTTTAATTAATAGGAAATAAGCATTTTGCTTTTGGTTTAAATAATTGGCCTAAACAATTAAGATAATAGTATTTCTACACATTACAGAAAATGTGACTTGATCACTATGTATATATTCCTTTTTAGGCCTAAATATATCTGCCATTACAATTGAAACCATTAAAGGTAGTGAATACCGGATGCAGGTACAAGGGTGACCAAAACACTCGTCTTTCGCCTTTGCAAAACGTCTTTAATAATAAAACTAAAAAAAGTATTTGCAATTATTTACAATATATATAATATAATATGAATATATAAATGTAAATATTGCAACGTACGAAGCTTTTAAAAAAAGAAAACATCCACGTAGATGCATGACTTATTTAACTTACATACAGCATATGTATTTTTCGGAACGTTATTAACATCTTTCTTGTCCCTTTAAAACTGTTTAAATGTACAATGTTAAAGTACTTTTGATGTCACTTATTTGTTCATTGAACATTTGCCATCGTAAATGCATGTTTAATTGGTCATTAAGAAATGTTTATTGGAACTTGTTCAGTTGATCGTTCTTCGCTTCTTCTTTTCCAGTTTAAAATGAATTCTTTAATTTACTGTTTATTAATGAGAACATAATGATGAAGTATTTCCTTCCTACACCTTTCAATGCTGATTGTTCATACAGTGTTGAATGCAGGAGAACTTTTTGTCGAGGTAAGTGTAACTTGGCATGAATCATCTCCTCATTAGCTACCTGCATATTGGAACTATAATTTCAACCTGCTGACCTTTTAACAAAACAAACACCAAGCGGATATTCTACAACATTAATTACATCTATTATATTTTCAGATTTCCTGGAAAAAAAAAGAACTTTATCATCGTTGGCCAAGTAACATGTGTATTTCATATAAATATCAAGCAGTTCGTCGGTTTTGTACTCACGTTTTTCGTTTGAAATATTTTTAGGTACGAAAATGTAAACCAAAATAATTTCTTTTTGTTTATTTCTTTAATTCGATAAAGCACCTGCAAGCCATCAAATTTATATGAATTATGTTAAGTAACTGTATGAACGTGTTGGTACATTTAAAACAGAACTACATGGAAATTGTACATAAAAGTATTGTCATTGCCAGAAACCGTCGGCAATAATTATGTACTCATTTGAGGAGCATTCCCTATTTGACTGTTGTTATCTCTCTGATTCAGCTAACCCTTCTTTAAACACTTACCCTACATAGATTGATTAATTACGTTTATTTCAACAACATATAAAGCAGCAGAAAATGATATAAATAGTCCCTGTTTAAACAGACTTTGTGTTGGGCACATTTACTTATTAATGAAATTGTGTAGACCTAATATTTGCCTCAAATAAACACATTTTAGCAAAAAATTTAGCCAATGGCGTGGCCGAATGGTTAACGTGTCGGACTAGTAATTTAAGAATTTCTCGACCCTTGTCATGAACAAGCCGTTGTTTCCACGAGCAAGAAAATTCACATTTATTGCTTAGTACTGGTTTGTTCCGAGAGAGTTTCACTTAGCTTAAAGCTTTCAACACAAATCAAACTAAAAATAAGTTTGTATAAACTAAACAAATATTTATAATTATGATCTATTTAAATCAATAACGAACGTTAAGAACTAACATAATTACCCAATGTTTCTGATATGTTTTAATAAATCAATTTTGATAATGATATCAAATTTCTTAATCCGATAACAGCATTAGTAAAGACTTTTAGACGAATGTCTCGCTTTTTTCGAAGTAGTTACCCGGTTTTCGAATATTATATCCGCATTTTATCCTATGCAGGTCATTATATGACTTATCTTTCGAGCGTTAGTATCCGTATAAGAATTTGAGATGGACAAAAACAACAAAACAAAACAGATCAAAAAATAGACAAACACCAAACAGGTAAAGAGCAACAACATAAAAACAACAACAACATCAATAAAACGATAAAAACCCGAAAAAACATTTTTAATTATCATTCCATGATTCAAATAGTATTTATTATTCAACTTATCATTTGATTATATAGTTATTACTGAACCTTCGAAATTACTTCAAAATGACCAACCAAAATTTTAACTTTAAATGAAAATGTGAAAAAATAAATTGTCTGAATATTTTGTCTTACTCATTTGTTTTTTCCCCTGATTTTAAACTTAATGTTTGTTAACATATAGTATATTTCAAAAGAAAAATATGTTGCTACGACAGAATGTCAGTTATTAATTTCAATTAGAATTATTATTTATTATGATTGATGAATACGTATGGAAGAAATCTGGTTCTCCCATTAGGAATAAGCCAAACCACGTTAGCAATTTCAAATATGTATATCATTTCATTACCTGAACAGTTGCAATTATGTAAAATTGAAATTCTTCATACATAAGAATTGCTATAGGCACAATTTAGATGATATATTTATTTGTAAACCTATGGAATTACATTTTAAAAAGTTTTAACAACAAACACTAGGCCTTGCGGAAATGATCTGAAAATTGTTCAATTAACAAGTTTATGCATATATTTTGTAAAAGTACCATTGAACTTCATATTATTACCGTTAAAATACAAAAACAAAAACATAAAAAAAAAAAAAAAAAAAAAACCGTAAAAATTATATGATTCTATTCGAATCAAAACAAAAGAAATCAAACAGCTATACGCTTTATGCACATAAAATATTCTTTTTAACGTTTGGAGTATCTTTCTATTAAGTTTCTAGCAAAACAAACTGTTAACAAGTTCATACACAATTCCTTATTAGAATCCTATGTTTTTGTACACAATAACGTAACTAAATTATCAATATAAACAACATTTTGATAGAACAAAAACAGTTTTCCCCAAAAACAAACAAAGAAGAAAAGGAAAGCAACAAAAACAATAAAAAAACCCAATTAAAATCACGTATGAAGAACGGAAACAAAATAAAGAAAAGTTATTGAAATACTATTGTGAAAAAACACGTTAAATATTTTTTACCTTTTATTTTAAGTTACCGAGTAAAGAAATGTCCAAAGTAATACATAAATAAGATGCACTGAACTGTATGTAATCATGAATAATCCAATAGTACATGCTTAATTTAACAATATGCTCTTTGAAATGAATCGCACTTTTATGCATTTGAGTATGATTTGCCAATATTTTCTCACATGAACTCCATCCGCCGAATGATTTCTAAAGATCAAAACATAGAATCGCACGAGAGAGTTATCTATTAAAAGTGCCAAATACTAATTGTTTTACGTTATACATTTGCTTCAGTAGATAACTATGTTTTGACTACCACCACCACAGTGATTAAACACCAATATCTTGAAGATACAAATCGAAGGAAAGTAAAGGATTATCACCAGGGGAGTTATTCTTACAGTAAACTAAAAGAAGTTGTTAAGTTTTTTATAAATATTTTTAAACAAAATGGATAATACTACAATAATAAATGAATGAATGAATAAATAAATAAATAAATCAATAAATAAATAAATAAATAAATAATATGTCAAATTTTATGTATAAATATTAAATTGTATATGTTTCATTCAATATATTGTGTTTTTGTCAAATAATAGAATCTCTTGTCAGAACTTGATAGTCAGAAAAAACACACGCATCATTACTTCAAACATGAACGTTTGTTTGTTGGTTTATTTTGCTGGATTTTAACTCACAAAACACTGAAATGGTCATATGGCGACTTTCCAGCTTTACTACAAGAGAGGCCTTAGGTTTGCCTGCACGCATTATTACAGGAACGTGCTGGCACCTTGGAAGAACAACCGACGTCTTGCATACTCGCAGGATCACATAAACGTGATCAAATACAATTTTTAATAAATCTTTTATTATTTTCAAAGCTTCTTGTCAGGAAAATAGGCAAGAATGTTGATTTGTATTTTCCCTTTTTGAAATACAAACATTTGATTTCTTCCATTCAATAAGGGAATTCAGCGTAATTAACTATCAAATAACCAACCAGATACAATGATGAATATAAATGTTGACTGAGTTACTGATACATTAAATGTTGGACATTGCTTCTATGATGATAGAAATTATATTATATGTCGGAATTACAAATATGCACGATGAACCGTTAGTCCAAACAAAGATGATGTTATATCAAAATTGACATGATGCTCATCTTTACGAACACTGATAAAACACCTGTTTCAACACTTTCACCAATGTTTTAACACTTTAAACATAAACAAACCACAGTAGCAATTATTTTTGTTCAAAAAGAAATGAAAAGGGAAAAAAGAATACTCATAATGGCATTAAATGTTCTATTACTGAACTGGCAATGTTAACCGATTCATCTCCAATTAACAATTTCCACGTCAAAATCAATTGTTTTACCTGTCAACTGTCTTACTCCCCTCTTGTTGCAACAAACTATGAATCATCTGTACAATTCCACAAGAAGCAAAGAATCAAACTAATGAGCAAACCGTCTCAGTGGATTTACTTCTTATTATACATTTCCAATATTTGCTGACATTTACAAGAAATTAAGACAATAGTTCTTAATTCCAAATCTTGTTGCCGAATTACAATAAATTAAAGAGACCTAATTGTATCAAACATTTACATTCGAAATGCAAATAATGTAAGTACCAATCAAATGCTTTATAAGGAAAGGTACATTTTTGAGAATAATTGTTTCATTCTACAGTTTCGATATACATTGTATAATTGTGCTTCAGAAATATTAACCAATCAAGCTAATTAAACACCAAATAGAATATTTGATTATATAAGTAAATGTTAAGCCGATACATTACCAGTATGTATATTAGTTTAGTCGACTTTCATTTATGGAACAACAAACAGGGTTAAATAATTAATGCCCTAACCAAATGACGTTTAATTAAGTACCCGATGGTCAACACATATTGTAACAGCTTTTGCAAATACCAAAAGTAATGGTACGACATGAACGTTCAAACATTACTTATTACCCTATTCTAGTAACAAGTCTTGGAGAGACAGAAAAACCTGCACATTTTTCAGGCTCTATACGATATCTATTACTGAGAGTTTCAAAAATGGAAATTGGTCAAGTTTACTTAAAAAATTAAGCAGTTTCTATTTGATCTGATTAAATAGAGAAAATAAGAATTCTTGAAAGAGGAAATCTCTTGAGAGCAAGGAAAAGAAAAAGGAAAACGGCAGATTGAAAGTCAAAAGAAATATAATAACATGATATTCAAGTACGATATTCTTTTTTTTAATGGAAATAACCGCCAAAATTATAAAGAAGTACAAATAATGTTTGCATTTTTATGAACATTTAATTAAAATAGGTTGTCACAAAGATATAAAAAAACGATAGGAAAAATCAGTACAACGATTTCTTAACTAATCAAACTTGGTTTATAAAGAATTTAGTTTTGTTCCATTGTGTAAGAAGTTATAAGCTTATAGACATACTTTAGAATCAATTCCTGGAACCAAACATTCAATCAAACTTTTATTGGTTTAACGATGACCTGTAAATTTACATGTAAGACAGTAATGTGGTGTTTTATAAGATATATCAATTGATCTAATGACAAAACACTCATTTGTTAGAAAGAAGAAATTCATGCATGAAGAGATTACTTCTATGTTTCTTCACCTATTTCTTTCAATGACATATTGCAAGACTTTCTCCGGAGTCAGTATTGTTTCTAAGCTTCGTCAAATTTAATTACGACCTAAACAAATTAACTAAGAACAAAACGTAAGTTACTAGACATTGATCAGAGTTTTGAACTATTTTAGGAAGATTAATTATATTAAAACCGACGTAATACTATAGTAAATGCTGGTAAAAGGAGACTAAAATGACAGGTGCATCTGTCAAATTCAAAATATTTGTTTGAGTCTTTTTTATATCTTTTATACTGTCTTTAAATTAAAGATCCTGTATGTTGTAATTGAGGTTTATTTGCGTTTATTTATACTCGCCACCGGTTGCACATATGGGCGAGTCCTCCAGAAGAGTATTAGTCATTTTATTTCTTTGGAGAATAGTGCAATTACAGATACAGAAAGATGTCTTTTATTACCACCCTTTATTTACATGAACTGTTAAATTTGGTAGTACCTTTATAAATAATGCTTTTTGGAACTTAAAAATGCCTATATAATATCTTGTCATAGTTTATCTTCAGATTCTTCATCAGATATAAAATGAAACTATGCTTAAAACGAATTCATTTTAAAATTTAGTTGGTACAAATACATTTATTATTTGGTTCAACATGACAATTGATAAAAACATGTTTGTTATTTCAAAGAACTTGTACATAGGATAGATTGATATTAATAATTTTGATAAATGTTTTAACGTGTAGTTTATTTATTATCTCAAAATAGAGAGAAAACAACACCCCTAAAGGACGTCAAAAACAAAATTAAAATTGAAATTTGTTTCAGGCACAGTTTGAAGGAGCCTAATAATAGTAGGAACTGGAGAGTATAAGGTATCGTCCGCATTCCAAGTACCGGTTAAATTTAAGCATAAAGTAGTAGACTGCTGAATTTAGAAGCATCCGCAGATATGCTAATCATAACATGACTGCATCAATGCTATTTTAATGTCAAACATTATTCATTTTAATACAACACTGCTTATAAAAGCTAAAAGCTAACCATTCCATGATTAAATGACATCAAGGTATTGTGTAACATGTTTAGTTTTAAAACCGACATACTGTCTCTTCGAAAAATAAACTTATGTCAGGATTTCCCATTAAGTTCTGAAATTACCACTTAAAAATAAAAGATAGTATTATTAACGGCGTTACTGACAGATTTAAAGCCATTTTCTGTTTTCCTCATCAGTATAAAGCCACACAGCGTTAACATCCTTGAGTTATTGCGTTACAGCTCTCTCTAAAATGACAAGCAGTTGCACCATTCATTCATACTGAGATTCATGAAGTACGGTCTTCTTGTTTTTATTCAATATTATGAAAGTGCGGTGTTGTTGCATTTTGTTCATTACCTCTTATGAACAGACTCAATCAAATCCAGACTGCAATTTTCAGAAATGTTCTTCCTTTCGTTAGTTTTATAATATAGTCTTAATAATATCAATTATAAACAAAATTACATACGTTATGTCTTCATAAGATTGAATAGTGTTTACTCCGTTAGAAGCAAGTTCGTGTGAAAGGTCGTGTGAAATAATAAAAATGCGTCCTTCATTCCGGTCAGTGTTACAACCCTCACAGTGTTTATGTTATGCTACTGCACTAAAAGAGGAAGAAACTGCTGTAGATAGAGAACATTCCTGATAAACAAAAATTGTTTGAGCATTTGAATTTAATGTAACGAATATAGTTGTATTTTAAAGAAACTTGCACAAATGGTGTAATTTTAAAGACATTTATTACTTAGTAGATACGGGACGTTTTTTATATTATGATTAACTAAAAGGACATCACACTCTCATAAAATGTATGTTTGTATATATGTACGAATGATGTTAATGTGGTTCAAATCGGTTAGCTCCCTTACATTAAAGAATTTCAAGTATAGTGTTTGTGTCACTTTGAAGACTTAAATAGTTTATGAGCTCACAATAAATTAATTGAATATACGCCGTTCACCTTTCATTGCGCTTTTCAAATGAGCCATTCACTAACTTATAAACAATATATTAATTCAATGTAATATCAATGTCTGCAAATCACACATGGTTACAATTTAATTCATTAACAAAGGATTTACAAAATATGTCTGTGCTTTGATTAATTAAGCCGAAATAAATTAACATCGAATCCCTCATAAATATAAACTTCTTAAATTCGAAACTAAAACCATTTAGAAAAAGACTTTATTACGTCATAACAATTCTATATGCGGATTAACATCAAAAGAGTATTTGCTTTGTAATATATTATGAAACAGACAATCTGTTCATTTCATGCTATTTACAAAATATTCTTATGTTTTTTCAATTCTATATTATCAGCGTTGAGTGTGTTTACAGATAGAAGTTTCGATGTATGGTTCTCTCATCATATTTAAGCCACCAAGCGTCAACAATTACAAATATTTATGCGTTATCATCCGGTTCATACAAAATTCTTGAACATGCTTCCAAATATTTGATATCTTTTGGTACATCGGTTAAAAGTAAAAGGTCTGGAGCGTTTCAGAAAGGAAAAGTTTCAGATGATTTCAGCTGAAATTAATATCATGCAAAAAATAGGCTTTCACTTTTACTCAGTGTGACAGGAAAAAACTAACTGAAAAGGCGATAAAGAAATAGATTTTGCAGTAGTGTGTATTAAGTCAGCAGCTATCAAAATTTTCGCAAAAACATCTGATTGAAAATATGCCTGATTACAGATTTTAAAGCAGTAAAAATATCTTGATATATGAAAAATGAAATTTGGAAAAGAATGAAAAAATGCATTCGTTTCATTCAATTAATCTGCAAATATTATAATGTTTTGTTATATACGCAAAACATTTAAAAATCCGTGTAGTAGACCTATTCGTTTTAATTTAATTTTCATAATTACTGTTGTTTAAACGTTTGGCCCAACCAATTGTATGTACCCTTCATTATGTTTGTAAAATTGTGAAATTGTATATTGTGTGTATATTTATACAATAAAAATATTATTAAACTAAAAGAAATTGCTGAAGACGAATACATGATACACATGTAAAACGAGCATATGCTTGCATGTTTGTAAATATTGTATAATGATATCTTAATATTTCAATTTATTTAACATAATAGCTGAGTGTATTAATGAATTTATAAAGTCGATATTAAGCAATATTTACCTTTTAAATAAGCATTAGAAAACGATCATAATGAAAACCAATATCTAACATTTAACATCCAGAACAATACAATTTCCAATTCGCAACACATCTCGTATAAATAGAAAGTACATGTTGCCTTTACTGTTTGTGCTGTGCGTGCAAACAAAGTAAATTATCATTTCAGTAGTTTCAGATATTTGCTAATAGTGAGAATTTGATGCTTAGATAACTTGGTATGTTTTCTTTAGCTTGTATTATCAGCAGCATGACTGGTCGCTGGTCTAACATTTGAAATAGTTCATTCTAAGAGCACGTGTTTATATTTATTTTATCAAGTTATTTAACTCAGCCGAAGATTTATCGAGAACGTGTGCTTAATATAAAAATAATGAACTTGATAGTAAGTAAAAAAAGAAAAGACACGAGTTGTTTTTATTTTAGAAATATGAAACAGAATACATTTTTTGACATGACACATATTAATTCATAATTTTGCGTTTTATGAAATTTCTTGAAATCAATGATTTACACAGTTTGATTTTTTTTTTAAAGTAGAAGATGCATGCTACCACTGTGTTAATGTTAATTGTTAATAAAAATATAAATTCAATTAAAAATGAATGAAGATAAGTTATTGATATTTGAAAATCAGTCCACGGGTACCGTTTCAAATATCAAATAATGAAACATTTTGTAAAATAAACCGAAGTTTTAATGTTTTAGAGGGCGACAACGCCGATTGCCTTTTTGCAAAATAACAAAACAAAAATATATACACATATCTAGAGAATATCTAAAATTAAATAACTTAAATGATCATTTATAATTAATTCGCGAGTAATGATGTTTATATCCCACATTTGTAACTGCATGGAACATGTTATGATAAGGAAACTCAACTCTTATCTTAAATAAGATCCGGTAACTTGTTCAATTATTCTTGAAATTAAATCTACCAAGTAATATTGTAGTTAATCTTATTATCATTTCCTAACATTATATATTAACATGTCGATAAAATTCAAACTACCAATTAAAAGGAAAATTACGTTATGAAATTAGTAATCTCTTGACAAAATCTTATCTATGTCAGCTTATTATAATTACGTTTTCCGACCGCAACCGGTAATTGATATCATGTTTCAAAGATATGAATCTAAAAATAGCTTCTGGCTACGTGATGATATCCATATGACACGCAAGAATTGTGAAGAAAAAAAAAAAAGAAAAAAAGAAACGAAATTTGATTACAGGCATCAACATTTAGCGTTATCTTTTTTAAAAAAAAAACAAATATAGTAATTTGAAGCAAATATAATATTATTGTATGCACTTTAAAAAATCGGTGCATTTACAAAGACAATACATAAATACAGAATAATCAAAAGGAAAATGTATGGGAAATAAAAAAAATATTTCTTATTCCACCCCTTTGTCTTTTCATAAATGTTATATTTCTTTGCATTTACGTTTCTTTTAATTTAACACTAGATGTCAAAAAGATACTTATTTTCACTGGGCACCAGCGGGCAGCTCTGAAAATAACTGTGTATTTCTTTCATACAGATATTGTTGGTTTTGCACGAACTCAGTATTTTATTTTTCAAGCTTACTGAATGGCAAAGTTCAACATGGTAATAAACGGTCAAGGAACGTGGCCCATCGAAAAACAAAATCAGCCACACCGACAAGACACCCAGCAGGATACCGAACCCACAACGAGAGCCAATTAAAATAAATAAAATACTATACTCATCATTACTTTAACTAGAAAAATAACAATTTTATTTTCTTTAGGTCAAAAATTATTTGTGTATGCAATTAAAAAATGTAAATCATGATGAATTGTAAAACGATCCAAATTAACAAAGTATGAAATATGTATCATTTTTTCTATTACATTCCTATTTTTGCTTGAAAAATAACAATTTACAAGCCAATGAGCCAAGTTTATTTATGTATGCAATTACAAAATAAAATACTCTGCACGAGTCTCCTATTTTATTGCCTTTTCAAAATGAAATGCTCATATGAATACATTTTTCAATTACAGTTTGCTTTTGAAATTAGTTAAATGCTTTGGTCTAAATCAAAAGACAATAATGAAATGCAATCAGCATCTACACTTTCATTGTTCTCGAAACTGTAAGAAATTCGTGAAAACTAAAGTTTCATTTTTTCAAAAATTATTTAGGTAATTGTATTCTAATCCTTTCGTCTATTAAATCTATTGAGATCCATGTGCAAGAAAATTTCTGTCTTTTTTTTTAATTTCCACTCAAAGACGTCATTCAAAACATTTATTAAACACTTTTCTATTTCCTTTGTCGGTGAGCAATATTTGTAATACATGTTTATCTTATATCTTATTTGTTGGACAAAATTAAAAAGTTTTTTCCTTTCTTTTTTTCTATGTCTTCAAGTTAATATACTAAAATGTAAAACAAAACAAGGCAAAAACATGCCTTTTTTATCCCTGATAACAAGCTGGTAAAATGTTATTATAACTCGATGTCGCTTTTTTAAAACATTACTCAAGACATTCTTTTATATTACATATGTTTTAAAATGCTTTAAGAACGACTTGTAAAACTAAGAATATGTCATTCTCCGGCGTTTCCATGTTGTAGGGATTAACTTAATATTTTTCATTGCCATTCAAAATAAATCTATATAATATCTTTGGCCTAATCTCGACAATGCATTGTACATATGCGAGTAAGACAGACAAAGATCAGACGGTACACCAGTGTTGTCTGCCCATGGTCTGTATTGTTAGCCTCTTTGTCAATACAAAAATTGACCCCAAAACGAAAATTTTTTTTGTCAAGATTGCTTAAGGTTAATCTTGTCCCCGGAAGCGTTTGCTCGCAATTTAACACACTCTAGACTAATTGTATGAATTGGCAATTAACTTCCGAGGAAAATTAAGTAATACTTATATCATTTTAATTGATTAAACCGCTACATGCGCCATTTAATACTAAATTAGTATGAAAATGTACGCTCTGTTCGTTACATACTATTAAATTGCTCAACATATAATGATTAAATGATCATTAGAAATTATATGAGTAATTACAATCATGAACGCAATGCGTTTTCGTTTTGTAAAAATCACTTAGCTACACTTTAGAATAATAAGGTTCCAGTGATTTACATCAGCGCCAAATGACATAACAATTACTTGAGCTGATAAATCATATATATTTAATTGATTTATTTGTGTTCTTTATATTCAAATTGTGAACATATCCAGAATTCTTTCAAACAAAGGCTTCGAATCTGGAGAAAAAAATTCGTTATTTATTTTTGCCTTCCCTATTGGAGACTAGATTAAAGTGACTCATAATTGAAGATTCATCATATTGGAAGGTTCATTTTTTGACATTCCAGAAAGAAAAAAAACCCTTCACTGTATCCGAATTACAACGTACATATACTGACTAGTATTTCTTTTATGTAAAGAATATGTGACCGGTTGCAAATTTTATGGACCTACCAAAAAAACAGTCTTGAGATAAGCTGGTTATACGACGTACAAACCCGTATTGTTAGGATATAATAAAAGAAAATAAGAACTGTAAAGGACCTTTAATAGTAATTTAATCTTAAAGTATTCAAATGCACACATTTAACTGCATCAAATATACTTCAATATCACATTTTACAACATTATATATTAATTAAACTGTACTTATTTGGCTAACAGTATTAAGTTTGTAGTGTATAACTGCAACTATTAAAAATTGTGTGATTTTGTTCTTCTTTAAACATGATTTTATCAGATAAAGACCTTAAAAAACAAACAATCTATTATGCTATCAAATAACCAGCATGATCTCAACAAACTATCTTGAATCTTGAAATAAAAATATCACTGCCGACTGCGTTGCTGACAGATTTAGGGTAGTAAATTGTTTCTTAGAAGTTAGAAAAACAACCGAGTGACAGAATCATAAATATTCATGCTAACATCTCTCCTCGAATTTAAGTTCTTTACAAAAGTATGTTATCTATAAAAATAACAAGTAGAAATATTTACTGGCGTAATTAATTAATTATCTAACGATCAAAGTTAATGCAGGCAAAATATATTCAAGAACCTAATATGACATGAACAAACTGTCTTGATAATATTAATTCAGAGAATGCTGATATTAACGTTTTGAAATTGTCTAAACGAATTAGCCTTATTCAGTATATGAATTTGTTTAATGATAATTTTCCCAAAAATACAACGTAAATAGACGTTTAAAAATGAAAAATGTTTATCTTTTATTTATACTACATGTAATAACTCAGCCATTTTGAAACGTTGTTAAACGCGGGCCTTTTCTTTCAATGAAAAAATGCTTAAAGAATCAATGCTTTGTAATGAAATAATACATCTTTTACCGCAAATGACGGGCTAAGCATAAGAAATATCAAAATAGATTACCGTATTAACTTATCAAACACCTAACGGTCTTCATGTAGAACGCTGTTTAGGCTCACTTGTTTTATCTGTCACATGGCCATTTTACAGTTGAAAAACAAATCACGGACTTACATAAATATTACATAATCAGACACAGTTTGCTACGAGTCTCAAATGAGTTATAAGCCTAATATATACCTGTATTATGTATTACATATTCGTGCAAGAATCAAATCAATATCAATCCTAGAACATAATTACACATTTGTCATATTGCCAAATTAGTATATATTCAGCTCTGAAACAGATAAATCGAGGTATCTAACTCAGTTTGTGGTATAAGCCAAATGTTTCACTAAGACAGTACTTTCATCAAGACTAAATGCGATCAATCTCCATATTGTATCAATATGTGCCGCGTCACGACAAAACCAACATAATGGGTTTGCGACCGCGCAGTCTGATCAGGATCCATGCTGTTCGCTTACAAACCCTATAGCAAGTAGAGAAACTGATAGCGAACAGCATGGATCCTGATCAGACTGCGCGGATGCGCAGGCTGGTCTGGATCCATGCTGGTTGCAAACCAATTATGTTTGTTTTGTCGTGACGCGGCTAATATATTATTGAAGTTATTTGAGAACAGGTATCCTGTCAAGGTAATTAAGTATCATATGGAATATTTGTATTATACAATTAAAGTCGAAACGTTACACAATATATTAGTCTAGTTGACTTTTTGTATGTTAAGAACTTAAGAAAATTACATAATTTATACCTTGATCAAATAATTATTAAGTAAGAATTGTGTTGTTTAAATTAACTGTACCAGCTTTTGCAAATATCAGAAGGACAATGAAGCATTTGTACTGTCGCCTATTCACATATTTATCCAACTTCGATTTTAGGTTTTTTTAATGAACAGTAAAAGCTGAACAAGTCAAAGCAATATGAGATATATCTGGTTTTAAATTAAAAGTCATGTAGTAAAAACGTAAACAATGTATACGGATTAAGTAATGATTTTGTGTATTTAAATTTTATATGTCAACTAAGGGAGACTACTGCTTTTCACACATAGGCTAATCGAACTACATTGTATTAAAATCACATAATTATAGCTTATTGCATTAAAAGCTGGCAAAACATTTATCTCACCTGTCAGTTATTTAATGCATGAGCCTGTCTTTAAAATATTAAATACCTGACGCGACGTCCTCACACAAGACCATAAGAAAAAGCACACATTAAGAAAGGATCCTAAGCCCTTATTTGAACATAGAACCATCAAGAGACAAAAAATATTGATTATTTTTGTTCCTAGTTTTCCACTAAAATAATAATCTGTAGCCGATTACAATCTACAATGTATTGAAGCATCTACAATATCTTATATACTTTTAAGCTCTATGTAATGTAATTGAATATTCAATTGACGCTGTATAAATAAATCTATGATTAGTGAATTTTATCTATATTTAGTGCTCGCCATTTTTTTAAGCCAATCACCGACGAGGATTTTTCAAATTTTCAGGTTTCAAATCTTAATAGAACAGATTTTATATAAACTGGACGTTTTATATTATAAAACGCCAGTGGGCGGAGCTAAGTTTTGAAGAGCACTAAGCCGGTTAGATTGCATATTGGATGTTCTTCGTAAATAAGAAAGCTACAGTCGCTTCGCAAGCTCCGCTCCTTTTTAGCTTTCTTATTACGAAGAACACCCAATATGCACTCTAACCTATACATAACATGCATGTGGCAGGTGTAATATATCATCATTTTGCATCTTTTTTGTTCTTATTATTGTGTCACATAGTATTTGAATAGAATTAGAATAACTTGTTTATTTCCCTAAAGGTAAAATGTACAAATATTGTCAAAGACGAGTCCTGATTGAAGTTTTGAGTTTGTCAGGTGCAAATAGTATAGTTAAAAATGAAGTTTGAGTTCTTGCTTGACATTTGAATCAAATATCATCTTTCAATATATAAGAATAGTAAATAAATACAAAGAGATACAGAATAAATGCAAAACTATGTTTGTGTAAACATTTCCAATACACATGCAATAAATAAACATTTCTGTTTTGTCACTAAAAGTAATACAAAAAGTAGTTTTAAAAAGAGTTTTAACCTTTCATGCATTAGAAACTCATATGTCGACCATGGACTATTATCTTTTCTAATAATGTCATGAACTTTATTAAAAACAGTAATATTAAAGTAAAAACTTAGTATATAATATATTTATTTTCATTCATTTGTCTCACTTAACACAAACGGTAAGCTGGTGTCTGCAATGTCAATGGTTGAGGCATCAGAATTGCAGCCACCGATTATCCCAGCGTGATCGTGAGATTCAACCTAATAGAATTAAGTAACTTCAATCTATGCATCTCTAAGCTCCAGCAGATACATGTAGTGTGGTTTTGACGATTGTTACACCCGATATTAGCCTAAATCCCCTTTCCTGTTCGGCGACATATGAACTTTAATGTGTTTGGGCGCCGTCAAACCAAACAAACAAACTCGCTTAGTTGTCAAACAAATGCCCATAAAAATCAAGCATTTTATAACATAAAACTGCAATGTATTTACAAATTGTAATATAAGGCAGCAAAATACAAATTAAGTTGATTTATTTTGTGAACGAAGACAAATTTAAATAATATCTTTCTATGTTAAACAAACATGCAAAAATCAGAAACAAATGTCCTTAATATAAAAGATTTTCATTTTACCGACTAACAATGCTAGAGCTATCTTCATTGTTTAACTACATCAACAACACAATGATGATTGCTGTTTTTTGCCATTTGAATATTAATTGCCATTAACAAGATAACTAAATGTTTATTTTTCTAAAATATCATTGTATAGAATGTATACAGATTACATCCTCATTGTATGTTTCCCTCATCATCTGTAAACCACCAAGTGTAAAACATTTCAAATATTTGTGTCTTATCTTTTTGTTCACCAGCAAAGCACGAATATGCTTTTAATTTCTTGATATCGTTGAGAACATCACATGATGAAAAACGTATGACGTTATAGAGTGCTAGGGCACAAGAACATGAAATAAAATTGTAAGTCTGTTTTAATAATCATTTATATGATATGTATAATAGAACGTATAGTTTAAAAAAATCCCAACAACTTAATGTAAGTGATTTATCTTAATATCAGTAAATAATTTGTTTTATATGTTATTTGGTTTAAGTGACAGCAACGCTGTTAAGGGCATATGGCGACTTTCCATATGTGTAAACAAGAAAGGTCATAGTTATTAACAAATACGTGAGTACATTTAGTACAATAGTCCTTTTATTAGATTACTAGAATTTTTAAATATGATAGTATCTAAAGAATCGAAAGGTCTAAACGGCATCGATATATCTAGTGGCAAGAAGGTGACCGTAACCATGTGACCACTTAATTTCCAGATATTATATATCATATCAAGCGGACAAAGATATTAAAACTTTGTTTACCTTGGTCCTATTTTAATCATCTCCGTTAAAAAATTGTATTTATTCTTATACTTTATTATTGAATTTAATTTTGCCTACATTCTGATTATACATTTCATTTTTTTACCTTAATAAAAAAAATACAATAGGCTCATATCAATGTATAAAATATGTTTAACACTGTATACCCGCATTTCAATCAAATGTATCCTCTACTACTGAACATATATATGTGTTAAAAAAGTACAATAATAAATAAATAATGTACTGTGATATTACCTTTAATGAACAGAAAACAATCCAAACTATATCTATTATTTTACAGAACGATTGTAAAAACTATTCCAGTAAAATCCAACACTATTCACTAATAGAGATACGAATTTACTTCGTTTTGTTATACATCACAAGACATCTTAATAGAAAACAGATATTGCTTTTACTGTATGTGCAAACGAACTTAGTTATGAGAGCAAATGGTTATTTTAGTAGTTTTAGATATTCACTCATAGTGAGATTTTCATTCCACCGATAACTTTGTATATTATCAACATACCAACTGGGTGCCGTTCTTGTTTTAGTTTTGATACGATTTGGTGAAAAGATATATTTATTCTATAACATTGAGAGCGATAGTTCTGAAACCAACTTGATTTGGCATGATTTTGAGTTGTTTTATATTTTGAAGACTTTCAAGTATATATGAGATTCACAACGTTAACAAAACAAGTGTTATATTTTGTTGATATATTTATTACCTTGAATTGTCATAGTGAATGATTGAAATATAAATAAAAACAGAAAGTGGCAGACACTTGCTTAAAATATAATTATCGTTCAAAATATTGTAACGTTAACAAACATTCAAAATGAGCCATGCCATGACAAAGCCAACATAATGGGTTTGCGTCCGCGCAGTCTGATCAGGATCCATGCTGTTCGCTTACAAACTCTATAACAAGTAGAGAAACTGATAGCGAACAGCATGGATCCTGACCAGACTGCGCGGTGAAGATCGATATTCTTGTCAGAAATTGATTCTTGACAAAAATTTCAATTTGATATTATATATCACATATGGAGCTAGACTAGATAGATTCTTACTGCGATAATTTTAACCCAATATAACGATCATTATTACAATATATATGAATAAAATGTGTTTTGCACAAATTTGTTTAATTTTCTGCGGTGAAAAACAATAACTGGAGGAAAATGCTAAATGTAGGTAACGGGATACTATCTTTCAAATGATCACGACATTTATTCTTGAAATCAAATCTACCAATCAAAATCTAAATTGCTCTAGCAAACTATTACCTTATATTATATTAGATATTGATGCATACAAACTACCTGGTGGAAAGAAAATTACGTAGTGAAATGAGAAATATCTTGACAAAATCTTATCAATAACGGATTATTGTAATTATCGTAAACATTTCCCGACAAAATTCGGAAAATGATATAATACTTCGTATCAGTGAAACTAAAAATTATGTGCTATTGATGTTATCTCAAATCTATGTTAAAACCAGTAAAAAAACAAGCTGCAATATGTAAACATGTAAATTTATAGTTACAATACATATACGTGTCTTTATACCTAATAAACAACCTATTTATAAACAAAAAGAATAAAAAGGTCTATGTAATAAAAGGCATACATATTCTTCTAAAACGTAAATAAACCGAATAATGTTTTAACTGTTTACTGTGCATGATAACTTTTGAATTGCGAAATTTGGTTGTAATTTCCCTACCCTTTCAGAAAAACAATTAAAATAACAATTAATTTACATTGCATTCAGCCCCGTTTTCCCGAGAATACAATTACACAATAAACATCGCTGCACGAGCCATCATTTACTGCTTTTTTGTCTATAAATTGAAACACTCCGACGTATTCGCTTATAATTTAATTTAGCTTTCAAATATCTTAAAATGTTTCGTTTTATATCCCTAGAGTAATAAAAGTTTAGTACATATGTTTCGATATAATAAAAACTTTAAATAGATTAGTCTGAAATTACAAAATAATTAAGTATTTAAATATTTTGCTTTGAAAATTATTACCGTTACAATGCTTCACAAATCAAATTGTAATGTTTCTGTCAAAAAATAAATATATTTTTTTTCAGTTGCCAATTAAATGCATTCCAATTTAGCAATTTCAGTTGGCGGGAATTCAAGATGTGTTTTTATTATCGCCTCAAACTATTTGGGCTAATGATGAAAAAGTAGTTTTCTTTATTATAAGTTTTAGAATAAAAGTAACAATTTACGAGTTACGTATAAAAGTAGAATAAAGATAATTTAAAAAATAAATTGCATTATACAAAAGAGATAATAACAGAAATGTTTTGAACCTTCCCATTAAATGAAATCCAACAGTACGTACTAGTATGCAATTTTTACGAATCTTAGAAGTTATTCAGTAAAATATTTATAAACGCCCAACAAAGAAAGAAATGTTTATTGGTTAGTTTAGTCGATACTCAGTACCAACCAGCAATGTTAAGATTAAAATTAATTTTCTTCGTTAATAACTACACTGGGAAGTAAAACATGTCAAAGAGATTGATTAATTGTCGTTTGTGTTTAATTACTTTCACAAGTTTACTTTAGTTTTTACAGAATTCATTGTAGTTCGATTGCTTAGGACGCTGCAGACTTAAAACTGCATTTATGAATCCGTTTCTGTCACTAACCAGTACTAAGCAACGGGCGTAATGCAATTGTTCAGGGGAAAATATAGCTAACCCCGCCGGAGTTTGAGTCTACACAGCCAGCCATCGTTGACTTCTTAGTCCGACGGATTCATCACGGTCATACCGTTACATTTGTAAGTTTCTTGATAGATGTCTTACAGACTCAAGTTGAGGTGCCAAAGTCCAGAGGGATAAATAACCAACCTAGTATTGTCACGATTCGATGATACAAAATTAAGGTCTGTTGTGTGTTGGCATGTTTCTTACTGAACAAATATATTCAACATAGAAATTCTCCCGTCATTTAGATGTGTATACCTGTATCTAGTATTTGTTGAGATGTTGTAGTGAAAAGAGTTTATACAATGAAACATGACATGGTTCTTGGACGCGCCACGTCGTCTTGATGTAATAGACATATACGCTAGGTTTTTTGATGCATTACAAAATTACAGCCCGAACCTTAACACTGTAATTGTAAAAATATGAACCTTCAAACTGTGTTACCTTTACATTAGAGGTAGGAACATGGGTCTTAGACATTTGTACCAAGTTATCTTAAAATCCTTCAATGCATGACAAAGTTACAGTCCTGACACGAATGTTGTGTAAATGGAGACGCATAGAAAGGCAGACAGCCAGACAGGCAGACCGACGGAGTGATTTAATATGCCGCTCTTCGGGGGCGTAGAAAGTTGTAAACATAAGTAACAATATATCTGCTCGAATTCATTTGCAGTTAATTTGTCAAGCGCGTTTAACCGAGTGAGAGAATAAGAAAGATGTTTGTTCCGACAATAAATTGCAATTATACCAAGCTGAAAAAACAAGGACAAATTTTGATTTATAAGAAATTTAGCGCCATTTCGTATGAATTTTGACAGAAGTTCCTAATCAAACGAACAAAAAAATATATATTTGTCTGCATATTCCAAATATTATCATTTTCTTTCCAGTGAAAGGAAAAGTAATACAGAAAAGACACACAATGAACCTTTACCATTCTTGTATTGACAGTCTTATCATTCAGTAAATATTTTCGAAATAAATTAGCAGCAATACTTTATTAATTTAAGGATTCATTGCATGATTTTACAAACGCTATTCAAACAACAGTTTAAATTACAATCATAACTAAAGCATAACCTACGCATTGTTCTGGTTTTTAAATAGAGACAGCATGCTTCACGAAAGAAGTCAAAACAGTAAGGAATGTTGCTGTTTCTCTTTACTTGAATTTTAGTCATAAGCGCTGCATTAGTACAATTCTGTAAATTACGAAGAACGGTAACTAAAGAGAAAACGATTCAGTATTTGTCCGAGTTATCTTTTGGAGTTATGTTAATTGTGAAATGTGCCAATGCTGTTAAAAACTATTGTTATGAGGGAAGAATTATTTTGTTTGCACTAGCACTGAATAGGTCGTATGGCGACTTTCCGGCTTTACTGATGGAGATACGGATGAATATGTAACACTTTTGTTCAAAACACCTTCTTCATAATATATAGTTTTGATTATTTTGAAATGTAATAAAAGTAAAATTCAAAACCTTACAAATATGTCTATCATAAATAAATTCACGACTTTCTTGTAATTTGGTTTAAAGTGACATTGCTACTCCAAATGTGTAAATGGTGAGTGCACAGGTAAAATGTCTGCCCAAATTGTGTTCCAATTTATATTCGGCCCTGAACAATAAATCAAAAATTATTTAATAAAAGCAAATTGACTACTCATAACATTCGTGATCACCATTAATTATGCTCTAATTTGATTTTATAAGAAATAAAAAATAGGTCATTTTAAATTGTCGCATCTGTATAAAGGGAACGGATGCTGTAGACAGCCCTAATTATTCTGTTAATAGTATTTATCATTAAACCTCTTAAATGCCGCTGAGTTTCTACAACAAAATGAGTGACCTGCTTGAAATTTTCAAAAATACAAAAATAAATTTATTTTGTAGATCTATAAATACCGATTATACATACGGTTAGATTAATTTAAACATACCAACATATTTTTGGATGGGAAAGTTGTAAATGTATAACAAGGACAAAACATTTATATTATATCATATTTGATTAAATAAGTCTTTCGAGTCATCAACATAATAATACGTTTCTGAAAACGATACATTACGTAGCGTACTTTTACTATGAAATACGAATACATAAAACTTTATATTGTTGTATTTTAAAAAATAAATTCAGTTTTTTATTTAAAAAAAACATGAAATGTTTGGTGTTTACTTTTCATCAAAATTTTAAGAAATGTTATTATGAGATTTCTAACAATACAAACATGTATCATGAATGTTTCTTTATTCTAAATTAAAGTCATGTACTCGTTTAAAACTTAAATTTTAAGTAAGTCGGTGCTTGCGTGGGTAACCTATGACCTGCTTTTATTTACTTAAACCATCTATGAACAAGTTTAACACAATCATGCGGAGTAAAAAAGAGATATCGTTACGGTAGAGAAAATCATCAAAAACTTATAAAAAACACTTAAAAGATAGGATTCGAAATAAAACGCTAAAGAATGGTCATTATTATAATAAATAAAATTTGATATATTTTTGACTCAATCTTCCTGACTCATGCATCTCGTATCAAGTGCTTTTTTTATTTGGTTTTGGTCATATAGTTGTTTAGAAGCATATCCAATGTTATACATTGAATTGAATATATTCTCAAAGAACCACATAAAATCATAATTAAACGACATTTTAAGCATCTTAAAATAATTCGAGAACTTATTTATCTATAATCCGTTTATTTTGTTACAGCGCAGCCATAAAAACCTAATTATGAATCACTGTTATTTTCTATTTCTTTTTAAAAATATAACCTAAAACTATTCTGCAGCAAATTTTATGATTTCATGTCATAGAAACCAATGCTGGCAAAACACGTGCATCAGTGAGCAGAAATATTGTGCCGACAATACAATAATTTGAATTCGAGGATGCTGAGTTTTATTTAGAGTGACAGTGAATGAGTTTAATACCGCATCAAGCTGTTCTTGAGGTTTAAGAAACGTTTTATTATTTTATTTTTAGCAGAGTTATGAAATTAAAAGCCTTAAATCTCTGAAGGTTTAAGTTTATTTTGTAATTGGCGAAGTAGGCTAGTCATTTATTAGACAGAAATAAAAGCTAAGTTAACAAATACGCTCACGAGAAAAACATTAATAGATTAACAAATAAATGAATACAAAATAAACAAATAAATGAATAAATAAATAAATAGATAGTTAAATAAATAAAAAAATAAATAAAAAATAAATAAATAAATAT
This sequence comes from Ruditapes philippinarum, assembly GCF_026571515.1. Classification (NCBI taxonomy): domain Eukaryota; kingdom Metazoa; phylum Mollusca; class Bivalvia; order Venerida; family Veneridae; genus Ruditapes; species Ruditapes philippinarum. Next base: position 157,723 of record NW_026864819.1, on the reverse strand, counting down.
ACTGTGACATTAACATTATGGCCTGCATATTTTAACATTTTTCAAACTGTTGGTATTGATTTATTTGTACATAGTCAAATATTGTGGAAAGAGGTGTTGGCCAATGTAAGATAAAAAGCAAAAAGTTCATTAACTGTGCATAAAATGATTGTTTTCTAAAGCAAGATGATTTAACAATGGGTACTGTAAGTTGCCAAATATCTCATTCTTCAACAGACACATTTTCAATCAGACACGTTTCCTAGGATTCAAATGATAAAGTGCCGAATGTCTCCCATCAGACAAAAAGGTGCAGCGTCATACTGGGTTACCGGAACCACGTTTGATTCATATGAAAGCTAGCGCCATCTGAATGACAAATTTTCAATTAAGAACAGGAAGTAATTGTATTTGTCTACAATAACAGAAGAACCTTGTTTTTGTATTATGCACCTTCGATCAAAAAGTGACAAAATTACATGAAAATTACATTCTCAGATATAATTTTTGTTGAATTCTCTATCGGGATTTGAATTGTCAACAAAAATGTATGAATTGCTAGCTATTTCGGTCAAAGCGTAACAAAAACAATTCAATTGTATTTGTTATTTTGGTATTCAACGAGATACTGTAAATGTATACATTATGTAAGTTACCGTAATAAACTATTTCTATAAAGATTTTTTTAAAATACAAGATTGAAATATAAATATAAGCAAATATTGCAAAAGCTTTGTTTAATTGAATTGTAATATTGTGAATAAGACAATCTTGAAATATTGGTAAAAAAAGATTTGTTTAGAAGAGCTTACGATATAAAGTAACATATCACAGAAGCGGAAAATATTATTCAAAGTATTTGTTTGAGAAGTTTTCATTTACTTTCATCAATTTATCACAAACTCATTACTGCCTACTTTCTTAATATTGCATATTTAATAATTGTACATTTATAATTGTGATAAACTTGTATATGTTCACCTGGCATGTACACATTTTCATTAACTATGATTAATTGATCGTGTGTTTGAAAATAAAATAAAAAAATCTAAAACTAACATTTAACAGGAAAAAAGTAAATGAGCAAAAAAGACCGTATTATCTCTTTTTCAAAATTCGATTCCATTCATAGTTTTGCTTTTTCAAAAAGAGATATATCTGATAAACCTTCGTGAGTATGGGGTTTGATATATATAGCTTTTATCTTTTCTTTAGGTTGATGTTTTATTTGTCAGTAAAATAAAATGTAAAGAACTTACTATAATTATTTTCGGGAATCATTGACAATTTATGATATACATGCTTTACTTTGACCATAAATTCAATGTTCAAATGTCAAAGATATCATTTGGCTGTAACACTATGATTTCCAATTGACTTGGTACAATTTTCGAGGGGTTGCGTTCATTGAACGCCGCCTTTCCATATCACATTCCTTATGAAAACAAACACATTTTTTTATATTATATATCCGTATAAATATATAAATATATTCATTGGCAGTTCCGATCGTAAGCTGCAAAATTCAATAAATTATGAAGAAAGATTGATCTTCATATTTTCAAGTCTTAAGACTGATTACCATCTGTTCAAGTCTTAAGTGTTGAATGACAGTTCATGTCTTCAGATACACTAAGAAACAAATTATCATCAAGTTATACTCTATCGCCTATAAATATTGTAAATAAAATTGAAGTATTCCATAATTTTGTCAGACTTGAAAGACGTTCAAAATAGTTTACTTTAAAAGTAATAGTTTGGTAGTCACAATAAAATCGGTCGATAAAAGATCAACCCAAACGTCAATAAGACATTTATTGAAAGACATTCGGCAAGAAAAATCTCATTTCTTGAAAATTAAGTGTTTCTAAAGTGAGTCAAAAAATCAATTGCAAGTTTTTTTTCAGCAAGCCACATTGGACCCAATGTACATATGCATGTGAAGAAAATATCTAAATTAGTGTAGCCATAGCAGAGAGCAAAGGGTACGTTTCTGTACTTCAGTACACATCTATTTTAATAGAACGCTAATGACTAGATTCTATCAATGGTAGTCTCAAATATTCCTGACTGATAAAATAAATTGCACTTTATAAAGAAGGATGAAAACAAAAGAGTTTGTACATATTTTTTCATGTATGATTTATCTTCTTTTAGATTATGAAAACAGCGAATGACGAGAAAATGGCATTCAATTAACACATTAACAATTAACTAACAATATATTTTAATATAGTTAGTACAACAATTTGCATATTAAGGAAGAAAAGAAATATATTTGTAAAATAGATATCTAAATTAACCTTTTTAATTTGACTGGTTATTACACTAGTGGACCCTGAAAAAAATACACAAAAGATTTTAAGTATATACAGCAGTGTTACTGTGGTAATGATTTTATTAATGCAAACATCCTACAAAATAAATTATCTTTGATGAAATAAAATTGCCGTTTTTTCTATTTCAATTAAATTATGATTTTTACTTACAGCTCTAAAGAAATCTCCAAATATTCATAATAAATAAAATGTACTATACAATTATAGTTTTTACAAAAGAATGCAGTAAAGATATTATATTTATTGTGCCAGATATTTTGCAGGAAATAGGAAATTTGTTTTTATAACATAATGTATCACCCTATCTCTTGTATGCTGCTGATTTGCTCAGGACAAAATGCTTTGTTGAGTCTAAAATTTAGAGTTCCTAGGACCACAAGAATACATTTACAGTATATTTTTTCAATTAAAACCGAGTCTACAATTTTCATGAAATTTTGTTCTGAGGGATCACTTTGTTTCCAGATTTATTTACATGTGATTACATTTAGATTAAAGTTAAAACAATAAACATACACGTTTTTACCGTAATATGAAAAAGTATTTTAATCGCTTTTATTAATAATTTTGAGAAAAAAACCAATCTAGTCATAGAATGATAATAATACCTCTGTAAAGAATAATTTTGAGGTTCACTACGTATAACAACTAATGTGTAAAAAGACAATTAACCTAGAATTATTATTTCATTTATAATACTTCAAGAATAGAGCTCCAAACATCTGCGTGATTGCGTTTAAATTTGCAGCCTCTAATCTCGTAACACTATAAAGAAGCGTTAAACTGTATGGAATAATTAAATTTTTATTACCGAGATACTTCACTGAAGTTCCTAAACTGTATAAAGTGTGATCCATCGAAAACACTTTTCACAACAAAATTACACGAAAATTGCAGATTCGGTGTTATTGAGTCTGTACATGAGGGATAATGAAAACGGTAACATCCCTCACGCCCCCTAGCACCGGCTTGAGAGGTACTCAATTTTCAACATTTAAAAGTGTTGGAATCAATAATCCCGAAGTTAGTTTAGTACACTAACTACTTAGAAACGCAAGTAACAACATATCATGATAAAATGACTGACCATAAATTCGTCTGACATTATGCCAATCCAAGGTTATATTGTGAGTGAACAGGTGAAAGAAAAAATATTATAATAATTCAATAATTCCTTAAAATTTTATATTTTACTTCACACGAGCGATAAATAACTCACATGGCCCAAGGAAATTCTGTAATATGTAATAGTATCGTATCAGAATTTACCTGTAAAGTTTAATTTATAAAAAGAGTTGGACAGTCTTTTCATATTTTAGGCAGATTTATAATTTATCCAAAATATTTTCCAATATCAACTGCTTATAAATCAGTCTTTAGAAATAAAAAGTATAATGTCACTTGAATTCGTTCTGGAAACTTCATAATCGGTTAATACAATTGCTTCTACCGTGAATATTATTAAAGGAACCAGTTTGAGTGAACTTACAGATAAGAGAGGTGTATAATGATATTTTGAAACAGTTAATGACAATGTCAAACCAATTGCAGAATATAGCTTCATAACTTGTATTTTAGTAGTAAGTTTTTTCGTTTCTTTAACTTTTTATCCGATTTATCATATTATTTTTCACAAGAACCTAAATCTCGATATGTTGAAAAATTATTATCGCATTTATCCACAAAGAACCACGTGAACTTCTTATTTAACAGCATTTCAAGGATCTTAAAATAATTTGAGATTTTATTTATCTGAAATCTTTTTATTTTTGTTACAGTGTAGTCATAAAAAACCTAATTACAATCACTTGTATCTAGATTTTTGTTACAAAATAATCTAAAAATATACCTTTTACAAATTTTATGACTTTTTCAGAGAAACTTGCGCTAGCAAAAGGCACACGTGCACAATCGAACAGACTTATTGTGTCTACATTAACTCAAATTCGAGGATACTAAACTTTATTTATAGCATCAGTAATTGAGTTTGATATCGCCCGGAACTATTTCTAAAGTTTATTATTTAAATATTATATTCTTGAGCAATATAGTTAAATTAAAACACTTTTAACTTTGATAGTTTCAATTTATTTCGTTACAGTGGAAGCAGGCTTGACATTAATGAGGCAGACATAAAGTGAAGGATAAGTTGCTGTGTGAGAAAATCATAAACATTGATTCGTTGAATCATTTAAAATTAAATAAATTTGAAGTGACTACAAAGATTTCGATTGACAATAGTCGACGTCTGTATAGAAAATTACAAATCTGCATGAAAATAATTACTAAACCAAATAACGGTTGAACAAAAAGTACTGTAAGTTATGGACTACCTCTGTTCTCAACAGACACATTTTCAATCAGATACCTTTTCTTAGAACCAAATGATAGAGTGAAAGAGTACTGTAAGTTATTGACTACCTCTGTTTTCAACAGACACATTTTCAATCAGACACCTTTTCTTGGAACCAAATGGTAGAGTGAAAAAGTACTGTAAGTTATTGACTACCTCTGTTTTCAACAGACACATTTTCAATCAGACAACTTTTCTTGGAGCCAAATGATAGACTAGCTTATGTTCCAACACAACAACAACAACAAACAACAACAAAAACAAGAACAAAACAAATAAAAAAGCTTGTACTCCTTCAATTGTGCACGATAATGATAATTTTGAGATATCTCTAATTGTTTAACATGTATGTAAACTAATTTATTCTTACAAATCTAAATGTTAACCAGTGTTAAAGAAATTGTTCTAAATTCTAACAGAAATGGTTGCTTAACAAACTATCAATTTATTGTTGTCAAAAAAGCATTGTAATTGTCTCTACAAACTTAATACAAGCCTCCCTAAAATAAAGATGTGTCTTACTATCGCTTCTATATTCGCTATATTTGCAAATTGGCATGTTAGCTTAAAGCAAGTCTTTAAGTTTTTGTTTGTAAGTAATTCCTATACTCATATTGTATATTTGTATTTTTTTCATTTTACATGTTATATTCATGTAATTTTTAAAACATGGTTTTGAAAATGTCTGAGGGATTCTGCTCTGTTTTGTATTGAATGCGTGCTTTCCGTAATTCATTTTTACCATTGACTGCATTAAATATGCTACAAACTAAAATATTTTCTCTTATCTGGGAAACACGCACGCACTCTTATACACATTTAAGTCACAACAACTATCAACAAAGGGCAGAAAAAAGCCCAGATAGAGAAACACAAAAACAAACAAGGAATATATATTAAAAATCTCTTTGACCTTACAGGAAAATGTAGTAAGCAAACACCTTCTTGGTTTTATCTCATTATTTTCGTTCCTTTATAGAAGACTATTAAAAGAACCAAAATGAATTATTCATTCTTTCGTCATGACATCCAGTTTACATGTATCTAGGACAACAAAGCACATAACTATAAAAAACCGTATTATTATGTGTGGTGTCGGGAACAAATATATTAACAGAAACAGTTCCTTTCCATCTTTTATAGTCCTAAGAGTAAATGGCGCAATAAACATATTTAGGTACATTAGGTAAGACACAAATTATGTGTCAGGCTATATGCTATTAAGTTTCAAATCTGTTAATAACTGTTCGTCAGTCTTAAAGGGATTTCAATATAATCTGCATTACTTCGATTAACCATTAACATCAACGATGTTCAATCAGACTGACGTTAATAAAAGGCGGTCCTTACTGAACATAGGTCGTTGTGAAACCGTTCATTTTCGGAAAATAAAATGTTTCTCAAACGTGTAAAAACATTTACAGAAAATTAAGAATTACTTATAAGCTTTGATTATGTGTGGAAATTGTGAACAGTCACATCTATATATATAAACATATACAATATATATGTATATATGTACAAAGGAATAAAAACGCTTGTCCTTAAATATAAACAGATTAAAACTTCTTGCATAACTCATTGTAAAACTTGTCTTACACTCCCGTGTATGACAAGTCGCGTGAAGAAAAACCTGTCAACCCCGTGTGCTATTTATGAATGATTTGCGTTCCTAGGATGATATCATTTTGCCGTTTTGAATGAAGTTGTTAATTCATAGCTACTATAAATAAAAAGTGCTAGTAGAGAATATGAGTTTTCGTAAGTTCTTTCAAACATATGATTTATATATAATATGCAAGAAAAAGAATCATACAACGGCTGTCGTCACGTTTGTTTGTTTGTTTGGTTCATTTTACGCCTTTTCCCAACAGTATTTCAGTCATATAGGCGGGTAGTTTCCTAACCATCGTTCCTGGAGAGCTGCCACAACCAGGAATATCTAGATAACTGTATACCGAAATCTTGGAAGACCCTCGTTACGGCCGTAATCAGTAACCCCCGAAAAAATATTTCAGTCTTTACCAGCAGCCAGTGTCAGATCCTTCTACTTTTACACTATGATTAAGGTGTGCTCTATATTATTCATACATTTTACAACTAACATACCATTGCTTAGAGGCTCAAAGACAAAAATATGATGTCACTTTTAGAAGCAATATTTTAACATTAATTCTAATTGTAAATAAAATAAGATGCAAATTATTTATCATTTTCAATAAAATCAGTTAAAATGGCAATGCAATGCCATTAATTCTCTTTAATGCCTTCACAAAATTATTTTGATTTAGTTACAGAAAAATCATTAAATCAACGTGTAAGCATTAAAGCTTTAATACGGTGTACGACTGTCTGACCTACTTTTACATATTTTAAGATCTCTTAAATTAGAATCCAGACTTTTAAAGCAGAAGCTTTAATTTTCTTTGAAGAATACTTAAGGATTATCATTAAACTAAACGATAGGTTTTCCTTGAACGCCGCCCTTCCGTGGTGATCTTGTTTTTCATTTTGTATATGCCTAACTATAAGTCATTTCTGAATAGTTGTTGAAAAACCATATAACGTGTGTAAATTTGTTTCATGTTTGCAGTAACAGCCTTAAAGTTCAGTTCAAGAAAAGGTTAGGGCAATCCATATTTAGATAAATTATTAGTTCGAAGTAGGATATCATTGCATAACAATGTCACTGCGAGTTAAGTAAATAATATTGTTTGCAGAAAATGTTTGAACAGATTGAGGTTGTAGAAACAATTTTTGTTACAATAAATATCCGTGCCCTTTAACGATTATTTATTTTTTGTTTGCTCATATCCTTGCCACATAGTTTTTATGATTTGGTTAGGAATTGTGTCAATGAAATCGGAATGAGCTATCTGAATGAAAAGAGAATCAAATAATTTTGCTCATACATTGCAAATATTATCTTGGTCACAAAAGAGCTTCAAACTTTACACTTGATGTGTAAAACATTTTCATCTCTTACATTTTCGACCTGCCTAGCTGCAGTTAATACCACATATATTTTGTTTAATAATATTTGTCAATGTAACAATATCAAGATCAAAGGTGTTTAATGATATACTAATTTATACAAACCGTAAAGCTGCAGCATGGATTGTTTCATGTTGTTTTTGTTTTCATTTTAAGAGGTCTTCTTTGTAAAACCACAACATTTAAATCATTTTCTATAATTATCTTGTCAATGTCACGTTTGTGTCTCAATGTCTGATGTTTCTTATAGAAAACTAGTAATATGTGGAACCAGAACACATTAATTATGATAATACGTTAATAAAAATTGAGAATCTGGTAAACAACCATTAAATTAGTTTTCACAGGACGTCAATTTAAATTTTAAACCTTAGCAGCAAACACTTTATAAATAAGACGATATTTAAATGCTTATAACATTTTTAAAGGACGAATTGAGCTCGAAACTTGTACCAAGTCAATTGAAAATCACAGTGTTACAGCCAAATGCCATCTTTGACTTTTGAACATTGAATTTATGGTAAAAGTAAAGCATGTATATAATAAATTGACATTGATATCTGAAAATAATTATAGTAAGACCTTAACTTTTTATTTGACTGATAAATAAAACATCAACCAAAAGATAAGATAATATCTATAAATATCAAAAATTTTAATCCTGTAGGGTTGGTTGCGTTCATTGAACACCGCCTTTCCTTGTTGATCTTGTTTATCATATTTTTTGGTAAACTATCGAAACAGGTTATTGGGAATGCGCTTTTCCTGTGTTATATTTTCTAATATAGGGTTCTGAAATTTAAAATTTGACTATTCTGCTTAAGTCGGTGCTGGGGGGACATGGACAACAGCTTGCACTTTCCGATACTGACCATAAACTGACCCAATCAAAACCTGCAACATTTTCAATTTAGGGATTCTATTTCTCTCTGTTTAGCTGACTGCATATGTAGTGCTTAAATTTGTCAATAAAAATAAATTTAGATCATATCTTCACAGTTTCAGTATGTTATTATCACATTATTAGTTCAAATAATTCTCTCAACATTTGTATTGCTACAGATGTATTTACATAAGAATGCGGTGAAGATATAAATATTGTTACTGTGTGAATATGTGTCAGATTTATTTAGAGGAAATGAGTTCTGCTGATAGCTTGATTTGTTTTCTTAACAGAATATATCTCAGCATCTGTTGTGTACCGCTGAGTTACTCGGCTAACAAAATGTTTTCTTAAGACTGAAAAATTGGGAGTTCTTAAGAACACAGGAACACATTAATGAGTTTATCTATGCATTGTCTTTAACACACATTCAGATTATTTGAATAACTTTGAAGAAATAATCATACAAATTTACGCCGTATTATTATACAGGTATATTTAGTTGTAAAACTATAATTTTCGTTTTTATTTAATTTCTTTGATAAAACAAGTACATCAAGTCTGACACAAAATGAAACACATCGTAGAAATCCATAACCTAAGGTCAAAACGTATGAAAGTAAAATCAGCATAATTATGAAAATTGTACGAAAGACCAATAAGGCCATTTCAAGTTCACGATTTCCCGATATCATCTTCACGAATTTATATTCAACTTCATGAATTCACGATTTCAACTTAACGAATTCACGATTTCAACTTCATGAATTCATTATTGTGAATTCACGATTTCAACTTCACGAATTCACGATTTCAATTTCATGAATTCACGATTTCAACTTCACAAATTCACGAATTACGAATTCAAGCTTTCAACTTCATAAATTCACGATTTCAACTTCAGGAATTCACGATTTCAAATTCAAAATCGTGAATTTGTGAAGTTGAAACCGTGAAATTATGAAGTTAAAATCTTGAATTCGTGAAGTTGAAATCTGGAATCATGAAGATGAAATCGGGAATTCATGGAGTTGAAATGTCGTCAGCGGTCTTTCGTTCAATTGCTATATGCTACAAGAATACAACTTCTGCAACAGCTTGATTAATGCTCGTCTCTTTCACGAACCTCTGAGACATTTGATTAGCGTTTATAAAGTTATTGAACAATTCCAATACTTCAAATTCAAAGGTTAACAGCTACATTGAACAAGGAATTACACTAATGGCGTAGGATAATGTTAGCCGTGACTTATTATTAGGAGATTTAGTCATTTCATATTATTCTGGAAATGTAATGGATAACTGTTTCCATCGTGGTTATCATAGAGAGCACCGGCATTAGCAGAATTCAAAAATTATCTTTAAGACAGGCCAATTATATTAAGTGTTGTAACATTCGTATAATTGAAGTTCCTTTCAAAGTTGGGGCGTTTTCTTTTTGTTATCTAATTTTTAGTTACATTACATAATATTATTTGTACTACAATAAAGCAAACTATTTTTATTTAAAGATGTGTATATTGAAAAAAATGGCACAATGTTTTATTCAATTTTAAGAACAGTTTACTGCAAAACAAAAAATCGCTTAATTTACAAAAGAAATAATCAAATAAAATGAAAAAATAAATCATTTTTCTGTTAGCTTAACATAGTTAATTTCATTAAACAACATTTACATGATAAAACATCTTCATGAAAAGAATTAATATAAAACATGATGATAGAACAAAGAGTACTATAAGTTGGGACATATCTCATTCTTTCACAGACACATTTTCAATCAGACATGTTTTCTTGGAACCAAATGATAAAGCGGCAAATGTCTCGCAACAGACAGAAAGATGCAGCGTCATACTGGGTTACCGGAACCAAATTTTGATTAATATGAAAGCTAGCGCCATCTGTTTGACATATTTTCAATTAAGAGCATGAAGTAATTGTGCCTGTCTGCAATAACAGTAGCTTTATTTCTGTGTAATACATCACCAATCAAAAGTGACAAAATTATGTTAGATAGGCTAAGATGTTATGTTTGTTGAATATTTTTTCACGATTTGTATTGTCCTACAAAACTGTTTAAGCAAAATGGTTACACAAATTTACGGTTTATGATTAAAATATTATTGATCTTATAGGAAAATATTAGGAGGAAATATTCAGTTTTTTATTGTGTTTTAAAAAGCTTTAATTGCTTTCCGAAAATAGATGATGTAAGAACATCATGTTAAATTCTTTATAAAGTTCAGCGGGAAATTGATAACATTTCTAAAATAATCTGTGCAAACGATCATAATATATAAAATCTTGCTACAAAAGCGGAAACTAATATTCAATAATAAATTGTTTGATTAAAAAGTAAATTGTTTGCGTTTTTTAAAGTGCATTCACCAATGAATAACAAAACGTTATTGATTACGTCACACGGGAAAAAGTAGCTTAAGTTAAATGTGAAAAATTCTAAGGACATAAGGCAATTAAAGGCGTATTAAAAGTTCAGAAACGATGGAAGTAAAGTGATAAAATAGGCAACTGTTTTGATATTGCAAATTTAGGTCTAATTCTTCTAATAAAATAATTATACATATCATAAATAGAATCAACAGTGAATTTGATAAAGTAGCATTAGTTTAAAAACTGCAAAACAAAGTTACTCACCAATTTGTTAACACACCTCCTTTGTTTTTGTGATTATTTCTGAAATGGAAAATGTAGAATACTTTATTTCTTTCTTTACCTAAAAGCATCAGAGTGTTCGAATATTATGTTTTTATGTAGTCTGTGTAAATGGACGTCTGTTTAGTTCTTTTAAGATTCATTCTTTTTTACCTAAACTACTAAAGGCAACATATAAGGTACAAATTTCTTTGCCTAATACCCTTTAAAAAACTAGTACAAAAATAATAATAAAAACCACACTGAAATCTAGCAAACAAAAGCAATGCAAACTGAGTAAGCTAATGTTTACGAATTGCTTTAATTTTAGAATTTGATTTCCTTCCTGGGTGTGCTTTTAAAAGAACATATAGACTTTACAAACCTTTTTGATCAAAATGACTATAATGTCCCAAAATTCTTTGGAAAACAAAACACATTACTGTAAAACAATCCAACCATTATATTTCGTGTAAGTTACAATCTTAAGGGGCAAAATACATTAACAGAACAGTTCTTTTCCATCTTTTATAGTCTTAAGTGTAAAACGACACAATAAATGTCTTTAGGTACATTAGGTAAGACACAAATTATGTTTGAAGCCAAACACTAATATATCAAATTTCCATGGTAAATGTTTATATATTACGCAGGCTCTATCTGGTGAAAGGCTCTAGTATCTGTTTTGTCTAGTGTGATGTAATGTAATTACCATTTTGTTACAATCATTGCTTGTTAAATAAGATATGATAATAATGATTAACTATCATTAAGGGCATATCTATAGTTATATCTATGCTGTAAAAACATAGAGTACGAATTTATATTCAGGTGGGTGGCCATACGTTGCCTTTCATGGAATTACTCAAACGTGTCACATTGAAAGTTCCATCACACCGCTGGTATTAGCTTATATGTATCTTATTAATAACCATTTCCTGTTAAAATTATGGATACCTAAGCCGAAGCTGATGGCAGGATTTTGACGATAGCTTGCAACTACACTTCCCGTCCATGGACAGATTCAATGGACCATAAGCATTTAGATGCGATTGCCTTACACTTTGCAAACTCTATCGGCAGTACTTTAGTACCTAGTTTCTGATAACGTTAGATGAAAGTTTTACTGGTTCTGACCGGAATTTATAATTCACATAGGATAACGTTTCAAAATTGTAATAGTATGACAGTGTTTAAAGACTTTCAATAAACTTTAGATAAGTTTCGTTCACTATAAAATTTTACGACGGAACGTTAAAGTAACATGTCAATTCAAGACAATTATTTAGAAGGATTCGTTTAGAAACATTAAAATTTCGAGAAATAAAATGTTTCTCAAAGGTGTCGTCACATGCATAGTAAATGAAAACATAATTTTCTGCATTTTTTTCTTTTGTAAAAACCAAATACAAATTCATGATGAAGATTGAATAAGTAACGAAAGTATTTGTACATTCTTTTGCACATAAAATGGACATAGCAAAACTTCTACATGTAGATGGGTTGACAAATATTTCAAAATTATTTTTATTGCACAAAAGTTTAGAATGAATGGTTGAATCACATTTGCATTATACATCAGACAGTTAGTGTCCGTTTACAGTGAAAGTCACAGTTGGTTTAAAGATCAAACCCATTTTAAAAACATGACCAGATACAGAGTCGTAGCAGAAAGAACACCCCTGGAAACAAACCATTTGCAAAATTACCTTTTAACTATCATTATCCGGTTATACATATAGTTCTTATGGATCTCATTCTTAGTGCAATCTTATAATACTTAATTAAGATATTTTGTTTTATTTATAAATCCCCTATGAAATGAAACAGTTTTTGTTCGGCCGGATTGTTAAAATCACATGACTTTACAAGTTTACAAGACTGCATATAAAAATCTTAAACATAATAAAGGCGTTTGAATGAAACAAAATCAATATGAAAGAATATACACATGTTAGCATAAGTACACAAAGTGGATCATAACAAACTAGATTTGGACCTCCACATTTACAAGAAATACAAATGTGCAACCTATATTTTACAAAGAAAGTACAGCAGTCACGTACTTTCTTTATCAATGTCCGTGCATTCTAGATCTTAATACTGAAATTGTTGAAATAATAATAACAAATGACATGTACAATCAAATGGGATATCGTCAAAGGGAAGACAAAAGGTACATGTCTCAGGATATTTACACTTAACCTTTTATTTAATATTAGCTAACAATGATAAATCTGGTATTAAAATTCGATGTTTATGACTATCTTTCGAATTAAACCATGCTATAGACTTCGATTCAATAACCGTTGATGTTTTATTACCCTTGCAAACTATGTATAGTGGTAAAATATTGTTGCTGAACATACATAAATTTAAGACGTTTGATTAAATCTCGGATATTCAGTAAGAAATCAATTCTTGTCGTACTTCTTGTAATTCTCGTAATTCTTGTTTATAGGAAGTAAAAACTGAATTTTCTTCAATTTTAAATTAGTTGATCGATGATTTGTTAGGGAAGCAAATAAGAATTTTGTTTATAAATAATCTTATACAAATGGAGATTTGTTTGTCTCTCTGATACGCAAATCTAGTTATCTATTATAACAAAATATATCTAGTGATAAGAGTATGTACTTCAAAAAAGGAAAGTTTGTTTAAAACCAAGGAATTAATATACCCTTTAAATGCTTTTTCACAATCTAATTTTTTAAAAAGGAACGCAGACTGAGACAAATATATGTTTCTGCAGATGACAAATTGCAGTATCATGCCGAATAACACAGACACAACTGTGATGTATAAGCAAAATAGCTCCAGTAATTTTGAACAAAAAATTGAATAATCAAAGTAGTATAATTGTCTGTAATTTTTTTTATCAATTTCTTTTAAATGATACACACATGCAACCAAACTGTATAATGTACTTATATTTATTTTGAGTTCTGCTTAAAAGGCCGCTGCTGGAGTAGGATGGGGGCATAAAATTAACAACTGACGTTCATGAACTGTCTCTGTCAAATAAATCAAGACTGTTATCTTTTCAGTTTTAACGAGGCTGTAATAGTTTCAGTTTATTCAGTTACTGACATATTTTTAGAGTTTCCATCTTTTATTATCTTTTTAATAAATTAGGGTCTATTAAAACAAATAACTGTTTAAACTGTTATTGTGTACTGACTAAAATATATAATTTCCACAAAATTCAATCTGCAAATAAAATAATTAATATCTATTTTACTTTTTTTAACGGAAGAAATAAATTGATACAGAGAATGTAATACACAACATGTTTTGATTCTGAATATTTTCCGGTATAAGGAATCTGTTAAAATTCTGAATTATATTTTCTAAACATTTAGATTGCTACAGGTTTCCTAGGTTACAGTGACATTATGTCTTATGTCCATCCAAGAGTATATAGTGAGTGAACGGGTGAAGATCAAAATAAGTTTTCATTTGCCATAAATCATTTCAATTTAATATTTAAGTTCACATAAACAATCAAGAACACACAGATCCAAATAAAATATCTGTAAAGATCCATTAGAATTTACCTATAACGCGTCTTTTTAAATTTTAGGCAGATTTATAATTTTATCATTAAGAGGACACGGAAACCGTTGGAAGCTTGTTTTCTTATAAGTAAGCTGCATTTCACTTTGTTTTTCCAAAAATGTTGAAAGATCGAGTTCCTAGGAACACGTTTATTTAATAAATGTAAATATAAATAGTTCAAAACACATAAATATAAAATAATATGAATTGTAATAGTTTATGGAAATATTTATGCACAATTTTGTTCAAACAGTAAAATTTTACTTTTTTAATTTTTGATAAAATAACAATTCAAAGCCACAAACATAATGATAAACATCTCAAAAAGATACCATTATAAAGGTTACTACGTTTGAAATAAAAATAAGCATACAATCATATTACACCTGTTATGATTTGTTTAACATTTCTCTGATTTTTGTACAAGCTGAATAATACTTAGTATCCGCGTTTTACTTGTTTGCAACTTAGAAAGTTGGACATTAAAGACTGAAGTACTTGATAATGAATTTAATTTTGAATTTTGATACACAGACGACATATTAAACCCTCAGACTAATAGTTTTAATACTGCAGTGAAAATATCGATACTTTTGCAACATCCATCTTCAGAACCCATCACTGTCTCAGCAAAAGCGTTTTCGCTTTCGAAATATATTTTTGTTTACTGATATCATGTTGTATTTAACAATAACATAAATTTCTAATAAGAACCACATGAACCCCTTATGTTATTGCATTTGAAGTACCTAAAATAATTTGAGATTTTATTTATCTAAAATATTTTTATTTTGTTAGAGTGTATTCATAAAAAAGCCAATTACAATCACTTGTATCTTAATTTTTGTTGCAAAATAATCTAAAAATATACCTTCAACAATTTTTAATGACTTTGTTTCAGAGAAGCTTTTCCTGGCAAACGGCACATGTGCATTATCAAATAGACTTATTGTGTCTACATACATTGATAGTTACGATTTACGAAAACAGGCTTGGCATTACTTAGGCAATAAAGGAAAGATGATTAAACAAAACTGAACCTGAGAAAAAAAAAAAAACAAAGAAAAAACACCCCGTTTATTCTGAAATAGCCCCATTAAAGGGACAACAATGATATTTTTTATTCAAAAGCTTGCGCGCATGCTCTGTTAGTTACCAAATATATCATTCCCTCACAGACAAATTTACGACCAGACAAGTTTGTTGACTAAAGTATTAGGTGTCAAATGTCTCTCAACAGAAAAAATATGTCCAGCATCAGTATTTGGTAAGAACAAGAATTGCGCCTGTGCTTTAAATATGTATATTTATCTCAAATTTCGATAAACAGCAAAACAGTTAAAATTAAAAATGCACTTAAAACTTACTGTAAATATCAGTGCAACATTTATGAATGTTTTTCCGTTTTAAGAATGTTTTTTTTCTTGAAAATGTCTTAAGGTAAATCGGGTAAGACACAAATAATGTATAAGTTATAGGCTTATGTACATTTTTATTATTTATACATGTATGAGGAATGTTTTTCTAAATAATATATACATAAATGCACATATTCTGTGAAGTTATATATAATATTTTCTGACTAATTGAACTATCATATAGCACAGTTACTTAATTTCTTGTTTAAATTCGTATAGTCACCAGGTCGGAGAACTACCAAAACTACTTGCTCGTCGTAAATAAGTATTCCAAAAACATTAACAAAGAATCAAGGTACTTATCGGTGTATCTTCGCCCCTGTTTAAATTTAATTTTAAGAATGAATTCATAGCAAATACGATTTGTTCTCTCTGTATATTTACATATACATTATCTAGAAAACAGAAACAAATGCGTAAGATTTTGAAGTATCATGCATGTACCGTAAATACGTTAAGAACCTGGTTGTCTGAACATATTGCTGGTGTTTACACATTACACATATGCATTCTTTGAACACTAATGAAGAGGTTCTCGAAAAAAAGGCAACTCAAATAGTTTGAAGACAAGTCACTTCTTGGTGTTTTAGAACAATGCGGAAGGCTTTTAGCAAAACATTATAATCATTGGTTATTGGTTATTGTTTTAGAACAATGCAGAAAGGCTTTTAGCTAAACATTATAATCATTGGTTATTGGTTATTGTTTTAGAACAATGCAGAAAGCTTTTAGCTAAACATTGTAATTATTGGTTATTGGTTAATGTTTTAGAACAATGCAGAAGGCTTTTAGCTAAATATTATAATAATTGGTTATTGTTTAAGAACAATGCAGAGGGCTTTTTGCTAATCATTATAATGTCATCATTGTCCTGTTTTTAACATTATTGGTCTTACATGAATTTATGCCTTCGTGAAAAAGTATGGCAAACATTTCCTTGTTCAATGAAAATGCTACATTGCAAAGAGCAAGAATAATTTCAGACTTGTTGGTGGAAAACTAAGTACGAGCATTAAACAAAATAGTTTATTTTTGTGACCTCGCCCTATCTGATCAATTACTTTTATCAGTTATGAAATTCATTATCTTAGAGTATACTATTAAAGGACCATGAAAAGCTACTTTTACAATACATTTAAAGAATAAAACTTCTATTACTGCAACATACATACAGAAACATTTTGTGAATTAAGTTATTACATATTGTTGGGCATAAGAAAAATATCTATTTTACAGGGTGAAAGTTTTGAAAAGTACAAAATTGCTTACTCCGCTTTATTGAGTTGCATTAATGGTGAAACGCACCTTCCATACTACACGGACCCTTCCAGTTGAATATACGAATATATATCAGATAACTTCTTATTTTATACAGTTAGCAAGATGCATTACATGCATTATTTTAGATATAACTTTAACAACTTTAAGTGTTTCAAAATGAAAATACAGGTATTTGCAGATAAAATTGAAGTGACATTATGTCCATCCCTGTGTAAATGTGGAGTGCACAGGTAAAGTCCTAATAAATACATTTTACCATAATTGTGTTCAATTATATATTTTACTGAATAATAATGCTCGTGACCCACGGACTTTCTTTTAATTATTCAAATTTTAAAAAGAATGTGACAGTTGTTCTACACTTGAGTTTTATATTTTCAATTATTGGGAATGCACCATTATAAGACATTGTTTGAAACATTACTAGTTCAGCTTCACTTGATGACTTTGAACTTTGCGGACTAAACTGTAAGAAATATAGTATCTTGTTTTTGATAAAGTTACATTAAGACTTTTCCGTTAATGATCGTTATTTATAATTCTCAAAAGATTATGTTCCTAAACTGTAAACAAATGTTTGATTGACTTGCCAGACCTGAAAGATTTTCAATACATTAGTTTAGCCTTCCATATATTATGTTTATGACACAAAATCAAACGACATGTGAATAAAAAAGCACTAATCCAACAAACTTAGTTGTGAAACAGTAATTTCCGGAAAACCAAATGTTTCTCAAATGGATGATAACATTTATCTCAAAAGCGAACATTGTAAACAATATTAACTACAAGACGGAACACAAGATTTGTAAATATGTCAATAAATACCATTACCAAACACTTTTTATTGCTAAGGGAATTTAAGCTTAATAATCAATTTAACCTTAAAATATTAGGCTTTTGTTGTTGTTGTTAAATTTTCAGACACACCGACAATGTACAGGTGATATGATGACTGTTCAGTGTTACGTTATTGTGCTGATAAATTATGTCATTATTTATTAAACCAAAACCTATCCAAATGGAGTCCATAAAAATCACCCAATGCGTCCGTGGTTGATTCGTCTTTGACTTCAAACCATTTACTCCTGGCCCATTTTTGTTAAAATTATGTCAGGAACTTTGAAATTATTCATGTGAGAAAGCTTTCTAGCTTGATTAAGAAGAGTAGATAATTTTATTCAGGTACCCACTCATGCCGGAAAAAGCGGAGGGCATCCGAGACCTTCCTTCACCAGTAAAGCTGAAAAATAACCGTATGAACTTAACAGTATCGTAGTGACTGAAAATCCAACATTGTTGTTAAGTTGCCAATGTTGCAGGCTCTTTGTGGTTGATCTGTTTTGACGGTGTATGTCATGGAACATTAAATCTTAGCCACAGCGGGTTCAATGTTGCAACATGTTTGAAAATGTTTGAACAGGTAAAGTTTTAAGAAGAATAAACACAGAAAAAACTGTAAATAACTGTGATAGTAAATGATGCGTCCTCTTTGAAGATATTTGGTGGCTCATATCAAAGAGACATTAAATAAAAATTAAAGAAATGTTTCAAGGTAATGTCAGTAAGTTATATATAGTTTGTTAAACAAAATATCACTCAGTACTATGGAGTTTTTATAATAGTAAAATGGAATCAAAATGTAACAGTAAAATGGAGTCAAAATATAATAACAAAAATGATCTGGAATGAGTGCAAAATGGGCGGTCATTATTACCATCATTTGTTACAAAAATCAAGACTAAAAGTGGATATTTCTCTTGTAATATTGTAAATTGCTACCATTAGAAAGCGCCATTTTCCTTTATATTTATGCGTGTTTTCATCCAATAAATTTTAAACGATTATGAATTGATATTGTTGTCATGGAATGTATAATAAATACGTCTGACTATTTATTAAATATTAAAGTATACCCATATACATATCAAATGATTACGCCGGTATTTTGGTGTTATGCAGTAATTTTAACTAAATGCTTTATAACGCTTTGATATCTTAAGACTTCTTATTCTTATTTCTCAATTGCAAGAATTTTTTCGCATTAAAAATAAAAAAAAACAACAACAAAAAAACTCTAGTATATTGTTTTTTTCAAAGACAAAATTAATCAAATTAAAATTATATAATTCACTGAAATCAGTGTTGATTGTAATGCAATGCTTCTAACTCTTTATATGTTTTGACAAAATATATCAAATTGGAAATGAAAGCTGAAATGAGGTACCTCATTATGTCTGTTGTTGGCTTACCAATGTCACATTTACATTTAATGAATGTAGGTTTAATACTTAATTTAGTTGAGTAAAACTGTTGCGAGTTTTTGGCAAGCATTTTATTGTTTCACTCAGGAGTCCAATAAATATAATAATGCAAATGACTCCAAGTAACAAAATTGTTAGAATATATTCAATTTGATCAGGTTTCTTTTCACCCTCGCACCGAAGTTTTGTGATAAATGTTAATATCTTTACCGTTAAAAACAACAACAAAAACAACAATAACAACAACAACAAACACATTTTTCAAATCAGGTTACAATAGAAACAACATCACATATAATTAATATAAGTTTCAAACATTATGTGGTATAAAAATTGCAAGGATGATCTCTGAGAACCTAAGGGTCGGTAGGTGGAAAAGCTGTTACACATTTTATCTGTCTAAATACATGTATCTGCATAATTGTATCATTGTGTCAATTTGTTTCTTGTTTGCAGCTTCTACAAATGTTAGAACTGTCCATATTTAGTTAATAAATTAGTTATAAGAGGAGTGCTGTGTCTCTACAGTGTCACAGGAGATTAAACAAATAAATTTGTCTGGAGAAAACATTTGAACCCATGGAGGTTGCAAAAATCGTTAGGGAAAAGAAAAGAATTTTATGGTACAACTTCAAAATAAGTAAGAACTGAAAAGCGAACAGTTCAGTCCGCGATTAGCCTGCAAAGATATGGCGGCAGATCTTATTGACTGCACTGGTCGTAAGGGTATATCCAATTGCCGCCACAAGGAGTAATTTAAAGGCCATAAACAGTTTTTATAGTCATGCAGTCCAATGGCATATTGCTTGCACGGAAGAGCTTAAAAGCACTTCATAATTTATGTATTTAATGTCCTTGATGTTTATTTATGGTGTCTTTTTATCTATTTCAATTTTATATCTAATTATATAATAAAATGATCAATTCTAGGTGAAACCGAAAACGCTATTATTATAGTTCATTGAATTATTTTGGATTGAATTTCAAGGGATACAAAACATGATATGACAATTAAATGATATCAAAATATGATTTACAGACAAAACTTGAATGTCTGCCAAAGAAATGAATATATACCGCATGGATGTATTAAGAAATGTGTTCATATAACAATGTTTTAAAACTTGAAGTAATACTGTCCAATAAAAATGTCAGAGAATTTTGCATAGACTATAAATTTCTTGAAAACCGCTATAAATTTACATTTGTCTTCAGACAAGCTAAAATAAATGTAGCTCATATATTTGTAGGGATGAACACGTAATAATATCCAGTACAGTTAATATAAATTGATGTCACTCTTATTATACACTGAAAGCAATATACAAACTGGATTATTTTATATTATTACGTTTTAACTTCTTGTTTAACGATTTGTTTCTATAATATTCAATATATATCACCTTTTGAAGTATGAATATATTGTATACCATTAACATTTATATTTACAACAATATTAAAGGCTATATTTAAGTCTACACGATTGAGAAATGGGTATTATTTTATGACAACATTTGCTCATGCCATCTTTCTTTTATGATACTTAGTATACATGTATATAAGAAGTTACTAGGACCAGAATACGTAAAGAAAGTCGGAAAATACCGGTAGAAGGGTCGTTTTCGTAAACAAAAAATGAAAATAAATATCAACAAGGCAATGGCAACGTTCACAGTACGCAGTCCCCGACACATCCCATATAATATCATGATAGAAAAGAAATTAAAGAAAAAAAAACGAATACTTTCTATGCTATGTTTGTATTGTCTATATCGACGGTTAACTAGAACCAAAGTTTAAGCGTGTGTTTGCAAATGAAGTAGACAATACACAAACTGTCACTCTCCTATATGAAATCCGATTGAAGAAAAATAAAGTAGATATGAACATGCCACACACACTATCCGTACCTTGGGGATTATATATAAACATAATATTTAAAACAACTGAGTATACAGACAAAACAAATAACTTAATTATCATATGGCCGAGCAGAAAACCTGAGCACTATACGTCAAACACTATATCAACTAAGATGCCGTGACCGGTTAGAAATGTCAGGCACCATTGACTGTTATGAGACAAACACAAAATTAACTTGACAGGTGGTTTCTTGCGTTGGTATTTCAAAATACTTTTTTAATTTATTAATTCATGTGCTGCTATCATTTTCCTATATAGGTTCTTTTTCTTATTTCTTCATGCTTTAGGAAAACAACAACATCAAATTGAATATTAAAAGGTATACAAAAAAGAACCAAAGAAAGAACGTATTTCTGAGTTTTATATTAGACAAGCCTTTGAATGTTTAATAATTTTTAATTATATAAATAAACTTAAATTACTTAACAAAAACAACCCGTTAAGAAGAAAATTAAGGAAAATATTAACATTATTTCTATTTTATTATTACTACGTCTACTACTACTACTACTACTTCTACAACAACTACTACTACTACTAGTAGAAGAAGTAGTAAGCGGCAGTAGTACTAGTAATAGCTACTGCAGTAGGAGTAGCAGTAGCAGCATTACCACGGTAGCAGCAGTAGCAGCTACAGCAGCGGCAGCAGCAAAAGAAGTAGTAAGGGTAGTGGTAGCGGTTGTAGTAATGAGAGTAGTGGTGGTGGATACTGAGGCGACAACTCTAGAAGCAGTTGCTATAGTTGCAATTCAGCAGCAACTATTTGTCTGAACAGTTGACTAAGATTATTAGCATTGATTTTAAAATAATTTTGTTTGAACATAGATGCGTAATGATAACGCATCATGTTCTGACAAAACATAATTGTTTTATCTGTAGCTATCCCATATCAGTATCTCAAATCTAACAAAATGCTTTCCATTAAATGTTATTTTTCAGAACCTTTACAACAATAATGAAATATTTTCAAGATATTTATTTCGTTCGATGACAATCTTAGCTATAAAGCTTTCTTAAAATACATATCTAAATTGAACACAATAAAAAACGGAAAGTATTTCAATCTTTTATTTACAGCCGCGTTTTACATCTCAATTATATAGTGTTTGTTCGGCAACACATTAAGTTTAAACCTGTCCTGGTTGAATTGATAAGTCCATTAACATGACAAAACATCAAAATCTGTAGACACACTATCATAAAGATTTCTAAGAACTGAAGGTATTTTATACACTTAGCATTCATTCTTTTTCACCATTAAGTTTAACGATGTAAATAAACACCGAAACGTCTGTACAGTATTTTCACTTTTCTTTAGTTGTCAAGAAACTTTCAATTAAAAGAATATCAAATTTTCCTCAAAAGAGTAATAAAGATTACATTATCATTTATGGGGGGTTTTCTTGTGCGAATTCAATTTAGTTAGAACTAAGAATAACAAGTATCAAAAGCTTAAAAATTGCATTGGGATGTTTATTGCTTGAAGGTAACGAAAGGTCTTCACCTGTTTTAATTCCATAAGTCTTTTGTTTCTAATTTTAGAAAAAGATCATTTCAACATTGTATTGGTGTCATATCTCATATGGTACGGGTAGATAGAAGGAGAATGAAGCAGTTGTGTCCTGTTCAATAGCAAAATGAACAGATGTGAATAGTATTAGGATAATTATTATATATAACTGTATATGTATATTCATATTTTTCTCAATATAAACATTATTAACCGTACTCACTTAAGTTAAAAGATACTGCTAATCCATGACAATTTAACTTTTGTTAATAAAATTAATTAAATCATTTGTAAGCAGAATGGCCGTTACTAGTTTCAAATAGTACAAGCGACCAAGTAAATGCATCAATGGGAACCATATATGCACTGTTCGCACCAGGAAACAGTTTACATTACAAACTTGATATGACCTGTCATTAATCAATATTGACAAACTATGTTTGTTTATGATTTGAATATTATTTAATTCAAGATATTTGCATATGATAATTTTTACATGTTGAATATTATTTAATTCAAAATATTTGCACATGATATCTTTTACATATTGAGTATAATTTAATTCAAAATTTTTGCACAGGATAACCTTTACATGCTTTGATTTTTTATTTCATCTGATATCTCATTCCAATATGAATAGTGTTGATAATTGAATGGTACTTATGGACGTGCGGCATTAAACAACCTTCAATATATCACAAGAACAGATTAATTAAAACAGAGTCAGCAATTTTCACCTTTACATTTTATTACTCTCGTGGGATTCCCCACCACCCCCCTGTTTCGAGATTGTAAGCAATATTTAGTAATGCAGTCGTTCAAGAACATGGGCGGATACTTGCATTGCAAAGCCTTTAGAGAAAACGTAATAATATTGAAATACGTGTTTTAGTTATTGTTGCCACGGAAAAATGTCATAAAATTCTGCAACAATGCGTGTTTCATTCCTATAAATTGCTGAAATAAGGCTATAAATTTGTATTTTCAATCATAGGATGTATAATAAATAATGCTGTTCATATTTTTATGATGTATTTAAATGTAATATTATCCAGGACAGTCAAATCAAAATATGGTATATTTCTGAAACTATGGAAAATGTGTCGCAATTAACAATATACGATGGAATATTGTGCTTAGGAATCTTTTCCATTTTCTAATAACCTTAAAAATCTTAAATGAGGCAGGTCAATGTCGTGCAAAATGAAAATATGTGTTATGCATTAATACAGAAAAAACAACAGAGTTAACTCATTCTGTAGTTATCATCTATTTCTTGAAAATAAATACAAAAACTAATAACTTTTCTGTTGACAATGAAAAGACAAAGACATTATTATAATGATATTGAATTCGTGCTAATGAGTGTTCGTTTGAAAGCTTATTTGAAAGTCGTTGGTTAAAAATGTTGAAAATGATAATAATAATAAAACAACAACGAGGTATGTCATAGGAAGTTTAAATATAATTTAGTAAAAAGTATCATAATCGCGTAAGGCAACGACTAACCATGCCAGTCAAAATACTGATGTAAGGATACCTTTAGTTAAAAAATGATTTTGAAGTTTGCTACTTTAAACATACTCGTATAGAGAAAAAAATAAAGACAGACATATTTGTACTCTAGTAAATATATTGCCATAAAAAACAGAGTAGAAAAGTAAAAACAAAAAATATGTAGTACATCTTGTTTGTTTATGACGAAATGTTATATCTGTCCAGAAAACCGTTTCTCGAAAATGAATTGATATTTAAAATTGTTTGATATCTTATTCTTAATCACATACATTTTCAAGAATGTGAAACAGCATGGAACAAAGTTTGCATTTTATATAAACAGTTAGTAAACAACTGCAATAAAATTTATTCGAAAGGCATACTCAATTTGGAATAAACTTTGCACTGTATTTTTGTGAAGTTGCATCAACATTTATCTCAAAACATAAATAATAGTCATGACTCAAAACATTAAACAAAGAACAAAAGATGTGTTAGGAAGATGCAAGTAAATAAGGTATTTGGAGAAAAGTATATATAATTATTTCATCAATTAGCAAAAATAAAACCACAAATAAATGCCTGATATAGAAGACAGGTCATGTTATTGAAATACCATGCGGTATGTTAATATCAAATGGTGCAACTAACAATGGTACGTACATTTTCAAAGTCACACAAATTAAAACATATTGTAAGTAAAACAATGTTATTTGAATTTTAGAGAAACTTCATCCAAATATGTTTACGATAATAACCGGTTTTAAATGTTGTTTATGTGTTTGCTCTGAACTATCTGCGAATGTTTCAAAATTAAATTTTTTACCAGTTTATGTCAAATGGTAAATTCTGCTTAAGCCGGTGCTAGGGGCGTGGGTAGTACCTTGCAATTGTCACTACGATCTATGAATCTGAAATGGTTTGATCTCCTAAGTATACAAAATATCTTAATTTAATAACCGATGAACAGATGGGGGGTTTCGATCTGTCGCTCTTCCATGTTGTTTTTTTTTCATATTTTAAAGATTAACTAGAAGAAACTTGATAATTCTTCTTTAAGCCCGTCCATCATATAGTTTATCGATGTATGAATGAATACACATCAAAACATCTGTAGAGTTTTTTTTAACGTTTGTAAAAATGTATTTTTCCCTCACTTTTTCGTACAGAGTTATAAAATAGGTCTCTCAGGAGAAAATAGAATTTTAACAAAATGTAAAGAGGTATAATCGTAATTCTTTTAAGGACGCTTTTTTGTTAATACAATTTGCAACGGGCAAATAATGTACATATTTTTTTTTATCCTTAATATTCAAAGGTTAATTTATTTTGCACCTACGTCTGTGTGCACTTTAAAAAAATGGATTTGAAAATTTGAAGAAGAGTTTTGACATGTTTCACTTAGTAATCAATTGCTTAGGTGTTCAATAAAAAAATCTTTATATGATTTTGTTATTGTTAAGGAGATACAAAAAAGTCCCATATCTAAGAACAAGAAGTGAAGTATTTCTGCTTAATAGTTCTTCCATCAAGTTTGCAGCCGATCAGGTATACATATGTCCTACAAGATGCTCGAACATATAGTGTATAAGGAGAAAGCTATGTGTGACAAATGAATCAAACACTGGATAAAATTACACGGGAGTCTTGTAAAAGAAAAATAATCATAGATTAAATTCTAAGACAATTTGCAAACAATTACACGTCTTTATATAATAATTTAAATGAAATTGAAAAAAAATCGGGTTGTGTAGGACCTGTGTAGAACCGCCGACTTTCCTTCAAGTTGCTGTGTAGTTTCCTCACATGAGTGAGTCTTAAGTTCCTTGCAGGATTTCGAACCTACAGCAGTGATTGGCAGATGGTTTTAAGTCAACGTCCTTTACCTACCACTTAGCCACGAATGCCCGAATTAAACCAGCGATTAAGAAAAGAATATTTTTCAAAATATGATGAAAAACGTATTGAGTGGATTCCTGTAAATGGGTGGACTTTTGCAAGGCGAAGCCTGTTTTATTGAAATTATTGTTTTAAGTATTGTTGCTATGCGAAAATGTTATAAATGTCTGCATCAATGCGTGTTTCATTTCGATAAAGATGGTCATAAATTGGTATTTTCAGTCACGCAAGACACACATTTTATTATATAATATTTAAAGTGACATTATGCCCATCCAAGGGTATATCGTGAGTGAACGTGTGAAGATCAAAATAAGTTTTCATTTTGCCATACATACTTTCAATTTGTTAATTAAGTTCGCATAAACAATAAATAACTCACAGATCCGAATGGAATTTCTGTAAATATCCGTTAGAATTTACGTATAACGCTTAGTTTATAAAAAGAGTGGGGCAGTCTTTTTAGATTTTAGGCAGATTTATAATTTTATCCTAAATATTTTCCAATATCAACTGTTGGTCAAACACCATTTTGACATTCAATCTTTTGAAATATAAAGTCAAATCAGCTCAACTTGACTATGAAAATATGAGCATAATGTCACTTTAAATGTAATACAAACATCCGTCATATGTAAATTTAACATACTTTGTTATAACATCAAAATATTTGATTGAATTTTATTCGCTTAGACGTCTTCTTTTTATATAACAATAATCATAGAACATAATAACATGCCAAGAACTGTTTTTACAACGTCTGAGGAAATCCAGACATCACTTTATAATATTATTCGTTTTAATGGACGAATCTTTTTTCAAGTAGGCAAATCTGTCACTTTTCAAGTTTGGTATGTTAAGCAAATTTTGAATAATATCTAAGATGTAGTTCTAAGATTTCTATAATTCATGTTATGTATCAAGATTTTAACTTACACATATCGGGGAGCATTGAGGTATAAAACCCATCAACTTTCATAGTTTAGGACTTTAAAAGACGGCACATATGTAGAGTTTAGCACAACATAATATCGGATGTATACACTACAAGAAAGAGAAAGGTAAAATTTCAATCGAAATTTATCTTACATACTAAACAATATATTAATGATTATTTAAATGATTGAAATGTAAATTGAAAATGAGTTTTGTGTAACAGTGCACTGCAGCTATTCTTGTTATTATCTAAAAGATTTAAGGAGCGATTGTGGTCGAGCGGTTATGTGCGTTGAACTTCAAACCATTTACCCCTCACCAGTGCAGGTTCTAATCCCGCTAAAGACTTTGACTTTTTTTATTTTTGGAAGATATGCAGCTAGCTTATGAAACGTCGTAGCTTCTGCGCAGTAAAGCAAAAAAAAATAGCAACAGAAGAAAAAAATATGAAAGATGGTTATTTCAGACCAATCCAATATCTGTCAAATATAATAGTGTGCCAATCAAAATGAGAAAATGAAAAAATAAATAACATGGTACCGCTAAGTAAATTAAGTATAAAAAGATCAATTTATATTTAAAACAGTTTGATACCATGTCATTAATCCTATATTTGATATATTCCATACATTACAACGACACAAAATAAATGAAATGTACGTAGATAGAAAGAATTTGATGATCTAAGATAACAACCGGAAATCAAACCATTTAGAGAATTCAGGCGCTCGGTTTTTGTGACGTTTAATAGAAGTCACGTATTTACATATGATATATGATTTGTGAGAATACATGTAACAATAGCATGCTAGATAAATGGCTTTTGGCATCTTAACTTATTACATAAAATATAAACTGAAACGTTCTAATAAAAGCTCGATTTATAGCATCGATGGAAAACTGACAAAATCGTTTTTCCCCCAAGTTAATCAGTGCTATCATGATGGCACAACAATGAAAGGAATTTTCAAGTTTAACAAATGAAAACACAATATAAATTAAACAATTTAAGATATGATTTATTTCAACATATGCAACTGCTATTATATTAAAACATTACGGATAATGATCTCATTATTGTTTACAGAGAACGACCGATTATTGCTCATGATATAAGAATTTCGATAATATAGGTTAATTGATTAAAATAGTAAAAACAGTCGTTTATACCTAGATTGTTTATTAAAAGTCATATTAAATTTGTGTTCCTATCTATTTTAAAAAAGACAGACACCTGCTCCATTACTTCAGAACATGATAAACGCTTCAAATTAACGTATGCATTAAAACTTTTATTATTGAATAAAAAATGCTATTCATTGTAGGTTAGTTGCACGAAACGTTAATTGCCATTCAAAAGCATTAACTGTACTCCTTAAAAAAGTTTAAATGTTGTTTAAATTAAATTGAAATTCGGGGACAACCAGTACAATTTCAGTTGCCGTTAAATTCAGAAACATTTATAACTTTTAAGACTCTAGTGACAATGGAAATATATTTTATATCATTCAATAGCACAAAAATATGCATATTTATGCGGAGTGGCAAAATGATTTATTGCAATCATTTTATGTATAAACATTTGTATAAACCGATAAAGAACAGATATTATTCTGTCCTGTTTTTTGGAGGGTCCTCCTGGGCTCCTTGCCACTGGTTCTTGTTGCTGGGTCGTGTGGCGGTTGCGTTCATTGAACGCCGCCTTTCCTTGTTGATATTGTGTATCATGTTATGATTCATTTAAGGTCGACTGAGAGAAATCTTTATCATTCCGTGTCCGTTCCGATGAAGTAACAAGTACTTGTGTCACACGAAGAAAAAAATGGTTGGGAACAAAATTGAGTTGCGAGGCAGACATTTTAACCACCAGAACAATGTTCCCGAATCAGCAAATTTCATTTTAATCATTTGTTTTTACGCATTTGTTTGTTTCGGCGATTCTAGAAAATTTTAATCGGACTGTATTTTGTTTCAGTAATATTCTGATCCAAAGTTCAAGAAAATATTTGTATCCATCTGGCCTAAAGAAAAGATTAAGTTCTTCGGCATCTGAGTCATAACGAGGTTAAGCACACAACATTATTTAAAGAAAATGTTTGAACAGGTGGTAACATAAGAGAAAACAAATACTGAAAGCAGCTTAATAATATAGCTTCCTTGTAGAGATTTGATAAAACAACAGTAACAATTTGGATCCATAAAATACAAATTGATTCATGACGCTATAGGTAATTTAATGAATATAAAATGACACACGAAAGCTGAACATGGAGAAGAATATATGTTTGTATACACTGTATTTCCATCCTTGTCCATTGTTTCAAAAGGTATCAAGTTTGATTAAACATAAAAAAGGATCTCGATTGTTTTTGCATTGTGAGACTAGGTTCAAAACTGAATAAATAAAAATAATTATAAGCGTAAATATCCCGGCCTACGATGCTTAATATTTAAAGCAGCATGCTTCCAGATTCATGCTTATTTTCATGAAAATTCTAACAATGTATTGAAACGTAAAATATAAATATTGTCATGTTAACAAAGAAATGAAATTTACACATTACAAATGGCACTTTCAATTTCAATTAGCTAAAGTACCCAATAAAAGTCAAAGTATGCAAACAATCTTCACTGTGTTAGACACGCAGTACCTAGAAATATGGTGATAAATACTGCAAAATCAGTCATCAGTTATTCGTTAAAATATCATGTAAATCATTACTTGAATTGTGAATATATCTACTTTTCTTAAAATCATAGTGCATTTCTCTCAAATTTGATTGTGTTGAAATATTCTGGCTCATTTGGCGGTATGCACATTTAAAGATAATTTGTATTAATAAATTGGCGGGTAATTGAATAAAAAAACACAATAACAAATATTGCTGCCAGTATAAAAAGACATAATCATCTTCACAAATGCGTGGCTCAATATAATACTATTTTTTTAGAATTGCCAATATACTATATTGTTGCTATAAAACATATAAAATTGTATATTAAAGAATTTTGATATTCTACAATCATTGTTTTAATGATGAATTATTCAGACTAGTTATATCAAAAGATGTAATATTTGTCAAACTGTGTAACATCAAACACATTTGATTGGATCTAATACTGCATACCGTGTTCTAATACATACTGCATTCAAGTAATTTTATAATTATTATGCCGGGTATTTCGATATTTTCAGATGAAGTATTGTAAATTCATAACTATTAAAATACCATATAACTTCATTCATTTTATTGCTATTCCATGGAAAGCAGCGTATTGTCTCCACATAGAAACATTTTATTCCTTAAGTTCCAACACTTTTGTTCATTATTGTTGAAAGGCAACACCTTGTACAAAAAAACAACAACAACAACAAAAAAAGAACAGAATCCCCAAAGAATGCAAAAAAACGATAAATTTGAAAATTTTGCAGGCTCGGTTTGATTGAGGCTGTTCATTGAATTATATACAATTACCGTCCAGGCTCCCTAGCACCGGCATAAGCAGAAGTCACATGATTTTAACTTTATTGTATTTGAATGTATATGAATTTTAAATACAAAGTATCAAATTAGAAAATTTTATCTTGCTGTGCTTTCTTTTTTGATGCATGATTTCCCAAATTCGTTTATACACTATTACTTTAAGGTATTTTTAGGATAAATATATATTTATGACTTTAATAATAAAGTATTGGCAACGGGTCTTAAAGACTACAACATTTCGATCCTCGTATTGTACTGGTAGTCAATTGACCATTGCATAAACTACGATGGCACATTCCAACATTATCATATTAACATGTCTTTTTTCTTTTATTTTAATTGCAAGCTACAGATAAGATATTTTAAAATGATATTAAACCTCAATATGTTGGATGGAATAAAACTAAATGATATAAAACCTCAAAATGTTACATGTAAAAAACTACCAATTCTAAAAACATTAACCATTGATTCATAACACCGGTTTCAGCGCAAGGCTCAATATAGCTTACTGACACAGTTGGGTCAATACGACTTTATCAGGCGAGAGCAAGGCCAAGTTACCGAACATAGATACAATTTTAACTTTAATTGTTATTTCATATAACGTTCACTAAGCCTAGTCTTAATATCTTGTACTCTATTCCGTTTAAAGTTTATCAGTTCTAATAAATAAATCAGTGGACTCAGTTCGTTTTGAGTAATTGGTTAATGTCTCTAAAGTTTTGTTAAGAACATTATTTATAACTAATCAATGCCAGATTTTACCACGGCTTTGTTCTGAGTACTCAATAATGATGTTATCTTTTGAAGATTTCTTTGAAAAGTTTATTAAGGTTTCATCAATCAATAAAATGATTAAGTGAAATGCCTTCTTCTTTCCTATCTTTAACAGACGGATTGACCGATATCTCTTTAATGAATAAAGGTCACATCTACGTTCTTTTTCCTCATCTGTGTCTATTTTGTTTTACTGAATCTGAACACATTAAGCAAATGATTCATATTATTATTTTATTTGAATGGATAGTAGACTAAGCGATTTACATACATGCAACGCACTGACATTGTACACACGTTGTTTATCAGTATCTCCTTCATATTTGGTTATATAAAGTTAGAATTTAACATGAAACCATAAAGTAAAAAAGTGTATTGGCTTGTATGCATTTTAATGCTTATTTAACATGTTTAACAATTGATTCAACTTAAAGACTTAAAGAACAAAACAGCTTATGCCAGAAATGCACACACATGTTATTCTAATGAAGTCGTTGTTAAGAACTTTTGTCATGAAACAAATTTCTGCAAAGGGTAAATACCATCGTTAAAACAAACGCCAGAATTTTATGCTTCAGATGCATTATGTTATCCTTATGACTTGACAAGGAAGAAATGAAAATGTTTGAAAAGATGGCCTGTCTTTTTTGCACATATTCGGGAATAATTAAGAGAAACCTTAAAAGCTGAAAATGAATTCTCAATTATTAGAAAGGTGTAAAAAGACATTGTTTGTGTATATGATGCAATTATGAAGCATGGCACAAAGACTGAACTGTTGGTTCAATTATAATTTATTATATACCTGATGTTTGTGCAAACTAGCAGTGAGTGTCAATTGCAATATTATCCATTATTATTGATATGACCACTTCATTTTCATAAGCAACAGTTTAACATCACGAGGTCAATAACATAATGATGTCAATTATATTCCGATTTTTTATCGAGTACAAAAATATTTTGTTGCACATGATACCATCGGTTACCGGTAAAATGGCTTGAACACGAACTGCTCTGATTAAATTTCACACACTTTTTGCAACAAAACTATCAATTAAACAAATTTCTTGTTATAATATTGCTAGACAAACATTTAAACTTAACTTTATTTCTGATGGCTTGAATATCAAAATTATGATGGCCTTTAGTTTAAAATGCAAACTGTTTTGCATTTGTTCCAATAAACTTGCGGACAATTGCAACATAAAGCTCTGTTTAGAAAATATAATTATGTTGAAATTATTTCTTCCAGGGAAAGAATGTCAAAATATTCTTTGCAGATGCTTGTTCAAGCCTCATAAATGTTTTGAAATGTAAAAAGAATGTTTCTAGGTGAATAAGCTATAAATAAGACTCATACATTTTTCAATCATAATCTAAATGATTCAATATCCAGATAAAGTAAAAAATATATCAAAGGATATTTATAAAAATATAGTGTTGCACAACAAAAACATTTAATAAAAATTATATGGTTCGATATGATCTGCCAACTTTTTCTTGAAATTGAGGTAACCCAGATATAATGTTTCATACTCATTTTACAAAGTAAGCATACCATATTATTGACATTGAACTTAAAGTGTGTCCTTAATTGTTTGTCTTTAATTATTTCTGTGCTTCTATTTAAGGTCTGCTTTGTCGAATCCACTACCATCTTAAGACCCGGGGCGTACCGGATACCGGGGTTTTTCCGAACCACTGTTGTGACACGTGACCATGTTGAATGAATTATCTTCTCCTTTTTATTCTAACTACTACGTTAGTAATGTAGTAGATTATGCAAAGAAAAAAACACACGATATAATGATACTTTTTATCAACATTCTTTCTTGAATTAAGATGTCAGTAATAATTGATTTACACAAATAACCTAACTAAATCATAATTTACCGTTAACTTTAATTTAATTTCATTTTTTTTTTCATTTTACCACCTAGAAGCGAATGCTAGTATCATTGATATGTTTTATTTATTCGATTGAAATCTTAGGATATATATCATTTAATTAAAAAATGGAATTAATATTTTAATTCTTTTCGAATCGAATTCAAAAATATACTTGTAAATGAAAGTGTGCTGCGGTTTGACTTTTTTTCCAGGCCGGTCCTTGAATACGGAGAAAAACAAGATTTATGACCTTCATTTTTATAGCATGACATTCTGGAACGGGTGCGGGAGTGAATTTACGATTGAATAATCAACATAACTGTTTATTTTACATACTTTCATTTATTGTAATGCAAGCTGCAGATATAACTTCAGACGGAATTCACATTCATATTTCTTACTGTCAAAGAAAACAATCAAAAAATATTGTGTGCTAATTTAACTTTATTAGTCTTTTTCTAGGAAATAACCCAGACAAAGTCATTAATTAAAAAGTGATAGTCAGTGATAAAAAGGCACACGGTCAAACATATATTCAACTACTCAAATTAAACCGTGCAAAAATCAACAACGACTCGCTTCATAATGTTTTATTCAATTGGTTCAAAATAAAAAATAATTCAATAAATATAAATAAATTTATTTATTTTCCTCAATAAAATAAAATCTTATGTTAGTAATTACATGTAAAATAATTTGTAGTCTCAACCTTATTAAAGCCTAGAGCGAAACATTAATATATGCTTTATTCCTTACTAATGAACTTTCTGAAACCAAATAAAACAGGATAAAAAATATTGAGGAAACATTCGAGGAATACATAAAAATAAACTAGGAATTAGTGTATGATTAGTGTCAGAATTATCTGCAAACACTGAGCTATATTTGTCTAAAAGTACATCTAGAAGTAATCAAAGCTACGAAACATATGTCTGTATTCCAATATTTGCAGGTTTTGTGAAAGACATGAAATAAAGATTATAATGAAGATATGCATTCATAGTAATGTGTGTCTCGTACGGGGAGATAAAAACCAGTTCTAAGCCGCTGTTAATATCATATAAATACATCTTAGATATTTGTATATGGCCTGTGTTGCGAATCATATAAGTTCTACGTAAATGTTTTGTCTCAATCAAATATAATTAATCAATGAAAAAGAAAATATATCAATTTGTTGATTATTTCATCCCGAAAATGATTTTTATATTTCATAACAAACTCTTACATATCTTCAGTAATTGCTGAACTACATGTACTGCAGTATGTGTTAGTTTTGAAGAAAGAAAAAAAAAACAACAAAAACATATAATCAATGTATAAAAAAATGAAAATACATGTATATATTAAAATGCTACACACTCCCAAACTTATTAAACATCATCATTAATTCAAATGGGTCAATACATCAGTTATGCAAAAATGCTGATTTCAATAAATCGTTGAAAAGGACTTTTTACGAGACACAATTTTCTGCAAAAGATACAAACAATTGTTAAAACGAATATCAAAGTCTAATGTTGGATATGCATAACGGGATTCTAATGAGTTTGTTCAAAATACATTAAAATTTTCTACAGGGAAATAAAAAAGAAAACATTTTGATAATTTAGTATTTTCGTTCATTTCCAAAACCATTATAGGTGTATTGAGCATGTCTTGAGCATGCATGCTCCCCTAAAGTTTTTCCTGGAATCATGAAGGACAAAAAAAAATCTCTAAATGCATTGATGTTAATTTCATACTTTATATTCAATGTGTTTAAATAACACAGGTAATTTAATCAAGAAAATGAAAAAGGATGCAAGAAAGTGTGTAATTGTGTTTAAAGTTTTTGAAACACTGCATATATCAACGGCTACTCAAAGAGATCTTGTTGGAAAAAAGTATTAACCCCTTTAATTCTTTTTTATTTATCTTATTTTTGAAAGTACAAAACTTTGGTATGTGATTAAAGATATTTTAAAGCACATCTTCCTGGTTTTGTTTTGTTTTATAAAAGAAAGTTTAGTTTCTTAAATTTAAGGATGAGATAAGTTTTCTTTAATATAAAGACGAAATAACCATTTTTCCTTTTTCAGTAATGTATGTATGAATTGGCTTTCCAGATATTTGCTCTAGATGAAAACTTAAATTATCGCTTAACACAGAAAAGTGGTATCGACAGAAAATAATTGACATTTCTCCCTAATGTTAAAAACTCATCAAATTTACAAGTGTGCAACAAGAACATTTAAATGTAACAAAGCACACGAGTGATACGCAAATGAGTTCCTTAATTAGGATATTTGTCAAGATATCATTATACAAAAGGATTACCGCAGCAATAACCATAAAATGAGAATTAAGATGCAATGTTACGGAAGCATAAACACACAATTTTGTGAGCCTGTATTTAAAAGCATTTTGTGTTTTAGTTGAAGAATCTAGAGCGTCGCTACAATGACGTTTTTAAAAGCTTTGTAGCCGATTATGATAAAATATTTATGTTTCTATATTTCTTTTCAATTATCCAAGGCTATATTTTAGAAACATTGCTAAATATTATAATACATGTTTCGTTATATCATAAGCCAAAGTTTAATGGATACATATGTTCTTATAAACTTGATATGCACATCATATAACTAGCTTTCTAAAGTTGTCAATGACTTGGTTTATTAAGAATTGTAACGGCTGAAATAATATAGTATTTATTCTAAACATGAAGTTTTATATATATCCTATGTATAAGAAAACGATTAAATATTAAAGTAGGTGCTTCCACATTCATGCTAATTTTCATGCCAATTTAAAAAAAAGTAAAATATTGTGAAGTAAACAACGAAAGTGTTTATACATTCCAACAGCATGTAAATTATCAAGCAAAATTTTGCTCTTACTGTGTTAGTTACCCTGTGGTAACATATGTCACAAGTTTTGGATTTTGTTGCTAGTACATATATACAATATATTTTTATAAAAGCTATTGCCAGACTGCTTTCTGCTTTAAAAGGGCCAAAGAACAAAATTTTTTGTCTTGGAATTCCTGAACAGCGTGCATTTTTTTAATCTGTGTATGTTTTTTAAAAGTATATAGTAAAATGATTTCCGTTACATCTTGTATGTTATTTACGGAGATAATAAATACATAAACAGAGAAATGAAGATGTTAATTATAGTGGTATATCATTTCAACTGCTAACTTTGTGCTATTAACTCTGTGCTAAAATATTATTTAATACATGCTATGCAAAGATTGCAAACTATTAGTTCAGCCATAAGCAATCCTGATCTGTTTTACTGAACATGTGTTTGACTGATTCATTCAAAAGTCTTATAAAAATTCTACATTATTATTTGTTCAAATCTTATTTGGTATTTTGGTTGATTTGTGCCATGTCGTATTTATGTCCTTTGTGTCATTTGACATATTTGTGTCATGCCTGGTGTCCCGCAGAGCAAAAAAGCGGCACGGCACAAATCCGATACCATAATTTTTAGCCGAAGCTTGTTGGCGTGGACGTCCAGTACTGTCTATGACCAAGCTCAAATCAAACCGAGCCTGCAACAATTCCAGTAATGTCGTTTTGGCGTTTTTGAGGGATTTAGTTTTTCTCTAATGTAT
This sequence comes from Ruditapes philippinarum, assembly GCF_026571515.1. Taxonomy (NCBI): domain Eukaryota; kingdom Metazoa; phylum Mollusca; class Bivalvia; order Venerida; family Veneridae; genus Ruditapes; species Ruditapes philippinarum. The sequence goes on along the minus strand of NW_026864819.1, from coordinate 120,472 downwards.
ATCAATAACTGAATATCCTGAATGAACTGAAATCAGCCTACCACTAATACAACGTTGAAGAAACATTCATACGCTTCCAAGTTTTATCAAATTTTAAGATATCTAATACATTTTATAAAACTATAGTTTAATACCATGTCATTAATCATATACGTGATATATTCCATATATCAACACGACAAAAATAAACGAAATGTACGTTGAAAAAAGTCTTTGATGATCTAAGATAACAACCGGAAATCAAACAATTAAGAGACTTCACGCGCTCTGTTTTTGTTAGGATGGATTAAATTACCGTTTTTACATATTATATATCGTGTTTAAGAATACAAGTAACAATTGTATGCTGGATAGATTGCTTCGAGAAATACTATTTCATCATCTTAATTTTTAACATAAAATTTAAACTAAAAAGTTCTAATAAAATCTTGATTTAAAGCATGGATGGAAAACTGACTATATTTTTTGTTCAAGTTAATCAGTGCTATCATGATGGCACAACAATGAAAGGAATTTTCAAGTTTAATAAATGAAAACACAGCAAAATTTTACAATTTTAGTTATGATTTATTTCAACATATGCAACTGCTATTATTTTAAAACATAACGGATAATGATCTCATTATTGTTTACAGAGAACGATCGATTATTGCTCAAGATAAAAGAATTTTATTAATATAGGTTAATTGATTAGAACTATTTTAATGTAATTAATTCAAAACACAGCAAATATTTCTAGATAAAAACTCTAAGAGAGGGGAAGAACAACATAGAACAACTAAAAACAAACAATAGAAAAAAAATAAAAAAAATAAGAAAAAGTAACAAACAAGTAAAAACAGTCGTTTGTACCAAGATTATTTGATTATTTTTTTGTTTGAAAAGTCATATTAAATGTGTATTCATACCTATTAAAAAAACAGACACCTGCTCCTTTACTTCAAAACATGATAAAACGCTTCAAATTAACGAATGCATTAAAACTTTTATTATCGAATTAAAAATGCTATTCATTGTAGGTTAGATGCACGAAACGTTTAATTGCCATTTAAAAGCATAAACTGTACTCCCATCAAAAAGTCTAAATGTTTTTTAAATTGAATTGAAATTCGGGGACAACCAGTGCAATTTTCATTTGCCGTTAAATTCAGAAACAATTTACATCTTTAAAGACTCGAGTGGCAATGGAAAAGTCTTTTATGTCATTCAATAGCACAATAAAATAAAAAAATAAAAAAAACATACGATCGAAATTAGGATTTGATCAGCTTCTAATAAATCTAAGATATTGAAACTTTTAAACGGGAACAGACGGTGATTTTGATTATTTGTTAGAAATAACAGGCAATTTAAAATTTAACATTACACTTGTTCATATGATGAAGTAAACCATGCAAAAACACATTAGAATCTATACAGTATTTTATCTCAAGATTTAACAATTAAGATTTCATTTAAAAATATGAATTGAAATGTTTTCAAAAGAATAAACCAAAAATATGCATATTTATGCGCAATGCCAAAATGATTTGTTGCAATCATTTAATCTATAAACATTTGGGACAAAATATGTAAAAACAGATAAAGAACATAATTATGTTAGTTAAAACTTAATTCATTTAAGGTCGACTGAGAGAAATCTTGATCATTCTTTGTCCGTTTATATAAACTAACTAGTACTTGTGTAACATGAAGAAAAAATAAATGGTTTGGAACAAATTGAGCTCTAACTTCCCATCCTTGAGTTGAGAGGCGGCATTTTACCCACCAGAACGACGTTCCCAAATCAGCATTTTTCATTTTATTTTCATATGTTTTACGCATTTCTTTGTTTCGAACGGCGTTTCTAGAAAGTTTTAATCAGACTGTATTTTTTTCAATGATGGTATGATTTCAAGATCAAGAAAATATTTGTATCCATCTGGCCTAAAGAAAAGATTAAGTTTTTCGACATCTAAGTCATAACGAGGTTAGGCACACGACATTATTTGAAGAAAATGTTTGAACAGGTGGTTTCATAAGAGAAAACAAATACTGAAAAAGTAGCTTAATAACATAGCTTCCTTGTTCAGATTTGATAAAAACAACAGTGACAATTTGGATCCCTAAAATACAAATTAGTTTATGACGCTATAGGTAATTTAATAAATATAAAATGACACACGAAAGCTCAACATGGAGAAGAATATATGTTTATAAACTGTATTTCCATCCTTGTTTAATGTTGTCTCAAAAGGTTTCACGTATGATTAAACATAAAAACGATCTCGCTTGTTTTCGCGTTGCGAGACTAGGTTCAAAACTGAATAACTAAAAATCATTATAAGCATATATATCCCGGCCTACGATGCTTAATATTTGAAGCAGCATGCTTCAAGATTCATGCTTATTTTCATGCAAATTCTAACAAAGTATTTAAAAGTAAAATAAAAATATTGTCGAGTAAACAAAGAAATGAAATTTACACATTAGAAATTGCACATTTAATTTCCTAAAGTACCTTATAAATGTCAAAATATGCAAACAATATTCACTGTGTTAGACACGCAGTACCTATAAATATGGTGATAATACTGCAAAATAAGTCATTCATTAAAATGTCATGTAAATCATTACTTGAATTGTTAATATTTATACTTTTCTTAAAATCATAGTGCATTTCTCTCAAGTTTGATCGTGTTGAAATATTCTGGCTCATCTGGCGGCATGCACATATAAAGATAATTTGTATCAATAAATTGGCGGGTAATTGAATCAAAAACCACAATAACAAATATTGCTGCCAGTACAAAAAGTCATAATAATCTTCACAAATGCGTGGCTCAATCTAATACTATTTTTTTAGAATTGCCAAAAACTGTATTGTTGCTGTATAACATATAATTATGTATATTAAAGAATTTTGATATTCTACAATCATTGTTTTAATGATGGAATATTCAGACTAGTTACATCAAAAGTTGTAATATTTGTCAGATGGTGTAACATCAAAAACATTTGATTGGATCTAATACTGCAAACCGTGTTCTAATACATTCACCATTCAGGTAATTTTGTAATTATTATGCCGGATATTTCGATATTTCCAGATGTAGCATTGTAAATTCATAACTATTATAATACCATATAACTTGGTTCATTTTAATTGCTATTACATGGATAGCAGCGTATGGTCTCCACATACAAACATTTTATTCCTTAAGTTCCAACATTTTTGTTAATTATTGGTGAAAGTTGACACCTAGTACAAAAACAATAACAAAAAACAAAAACAAAAGAAAATAATCCCCAAAGAATGCCCAAAAACGATCAATTTGAAAATGTTGCAGGCTCAGTTTGATTGAGGCTGTTCATTGAATAAAATGCAATTTACCGTCCAGGCTCCCTAGTAATGGCATAAGCAGAAGTCACATGATTTTAACTCAATTGTATTTTGAATGTATATGAAGCTTAAATACAAAGTATCAAATTAGAAAATTTTATCTTGCTACTTGGATAAATATATCTTTATAACTATAGCCAAAAGGGTATTTGTAACGGGTCTTAAAGACTACAACATTTCGATTCTCGAATCGTACTGGTAGTCAAATGACCATTGCATGAACTACAATGGCACATTCCAACATTATCATATAAACATGTTTTGTTTTCTTCTTATTATATCGCAAGCTACAGATAAGATATTTTAAAATGAAATTAAACCTCAAAATGTTGAATGGAATAAAACTAAATGAAATTAAACCTCAAAATGTTACATGGAAAAAACTATCAATTCTATGCCATATCATAACAGCGGTTTCAGCGCAAGGCTCAATATAGCTTACTGACACAGTTGGGTCAATACGATTTTATCAGGCGAGAACAAGGCCAAGTTATCGAACATAGATACAATTTTAACTTTAATTGTTATTCAATATAGCTTTCATTAAGCCTTGTCTAAATACCTTGTACTCAATTCCAGGTCAGTCAGGTGTTTACAGTTTATCAGTTCTAATAAATAAATCAGTGGACTCAGTTCGTTTTGAGTAATTGGTTAATGTCTCTAAAGTTTTGTTAAGAACATTATTTATAACTAAACAATGCCAGATTTTACCACGGTTCTGAGTACTCAATAATGATGTTATCTTTAGAAGATTTCTTTGAAAATTTTATTAAGGTTTCATCAATCAATAAAATTATTTAGTTAAATGCCTTCTTCTTTCCTATCTTTAACAGACGGATTGACCGATATCTCTTTGATGCATAAAGGTCACGCCTACTTTCCTTTTCCTCATCTGCGTCTATTTTGTTTCACTGAATCTGGACAAATTAAGCAAATGATTCGTATTTTTATTTTATTTGAATGGATGGAAGACTAAACGATTTACATACATTTAACGCACTGACATTGTGCACAGTTGTTCATGTACGTCTACGTTTTCTCTACAAAGAAGGAGTGTACAAAAAAAATAGAAAAAACTCCGACAAAACTGAACGGTTAAAAGTACCATCTTGTCAAGTATATTTTTTACAATACCATAGAATTATTGTCGGATTATGAAAAGATCTGTCCCATATATTTCATTTCATAGTAGATAATGTCGTATTTGCCTTGATGCGTTTTAATGCTTATTTAACATGTTCAACAATTGATTCGACTTAAAGAAACAACACAGCTAATGCGAGAAATGCACAAATGTTATTCTAATGAAGTCGTTGTTAAGAACTTTTGTCATGAAACAAAATTTCTGCAAAGGGTAAATACCATCGTTAAAACAAAAGTCAGAAGTATATGCTACAGATGCATTATATTATCCTTATGACTTAGCAAGGAAGAAATGAAAATCATTTTCGGTAGTAAAGACTTTTAGCTCTTTTCTAGAACCTTAAGAGTGTTTTTTTTTATTTGCCATTAGCATGGACGCCACTTTATTTTCTTTTTCGATGAAGATAATTCAAAGATTTATTTCCATGTTCTCGAGATCAAACATTGTTTACAAAGAGGAACGTTTTCATATTTATTTAAACATCCCTACTAAACGGTGGTTCTTTCAGATTTTGATGATCTGTTTAGAAAACACACGTAAGTATTGTGTTAAAGTTCTAGCAACGCGATTTCGATGTATTTCCATCAAAATTGCATCCGAATTGAGAACAATGTTCTTCGTGCCATATCATTCTTCGATTTCTGTAAAACAATCAATTTTGTACTTGATCACAATTCGGAAACAAATTAATTGCCCTATACATGTTAAAACGGATATTTAAAAAAAACAGTAACTGTAACTGTTTTTACCTTTTTCAACCTCGCTTTGACCGATGACTCAAGAACGGAAGTTTTGAGGTATCTTATTCTAAATGGTCACCAAAATGTTAAAGAGCCAGTAGGGGTGTTAAAGCTGTTATGATGAAAATGTTTGCATCATTTTGTATTATACCAGTTTAATTTAAAACTGATTTAAGTTTAAGCGGTTAATGATTAAACCTGTAACTGAAAGTAGAATTAGATGTACACGCGTATACTGTTTAAAGTAAATGTTTGAAAAGATGGCCTGTCTTCTTTGCACATACTCGGGAATAATTAAGAGACACCTTAAAATCTGCAAACGAATTCTCAATTATGTAAGAAAGGGTGTTAAAAAAGTGTATATGATGCAATTATGCATGTCAATAGCACAAAGAACTTGAAAACGGTATGGTTAAATTATAAGCCAATTTATATACCTGGCTGTAAGTTTGATTAAACATGACAGTGATGTGTCAATTCGAAATTATTATTGGTATGACCGTTTCATTTTCATGAGCATCAGTTTTACATCACGAGGTCAATTACGTCATTAGGCAAATTAGTTTTTTCCAGATTTTTAGTAGTACATAAATAGATACCATCGGTTACCGGTAAAATGACTTGATCAGGAACTGCTCTGATTTAAGTTCACACAAAATTTGCAACAAAACTATCAATTAAACACATCTCTTGTTATAATATTGCAAGACAAATATTTCAATTTAACTTGATTTCTTTTGGCTTGAATATCTTGAGTTTGCAGAATTTTGATGGCCTTCAGTTTAAAATGAAAACTGTGTTGCATTTGTTCCAATAAACTGGCGGACTATTGCAACATAAAGCTCTATTTAGAAAATATTATAATGTTGAAATCATTACTGCCAGGGAAAGAATGTCATAACACAGTGCGCAGATGCCCCTTTCAGCATCATAAAAGTTTTGAAATGTGAAAAAAAAATATTTCGGTGCATAATCTATGCGTAATACTCATATACATTTTCAATAATGATCAAAATGATTCAAAATCCAGATAAAGTAAAATATATATCAAAGGATGTCTATCAAAATATAGTGTAGCACAACAGAAACATTTATTAAAAATTATATGGTTCGAGGTATTCTTTTATATTTGATATAAAATAGTGACACATGATTAGAAATCGTGCACCAATATTTAAAGATGCATTATGCCCATTCGAGTGCAAATGGCCAGTGAATAGTTTATAATCAAAATAGCATGACATTTTGTCATAATCATGTTTAATTTTATATTTTACTATGAAAATATAGAAAATAATCCACTTGACCAACGAAAATTTCAATACATATCGTTCAGAATGTATTGGGAACGATCAATTTTAAAAAAAATGGCAGGACAGTCTTTTTATAATTAAGGTCGCTTTTACCCTGTAACATAAGAACATTTTCAATTATTTCTTTATTGCCATTATAATAGGCAATCTTTTAAAATATATTACTTATTATATCACTTGACAGCGAAAAAATGTCATGTAATGTCACTTTAATATTGCTAGTATTATTGATATGTCTATTTAATTAATAATTTACAGATATATATATATTTAATTTTAAAAAAAAGGGATAAACATTTTTTAATTCTTTTCGAAGCGAATTCAAAAATATACTTGAAAATGAAATTTTACTGAGGTTTGACATCTTTTTCCAGGCCGGTCCTGAATACGAAAAAAAAACAAGAATTATGACCTTCATTTTTATGACCTAGCATGATATTCTGGAACGGGTGTGGGAGTGAATTTACGATTGAATAATCAACAATACTATTTATTTTACATTTCTGATTCAACAACTTTCATTTATTGTAATGCAAGCTACAGATATATAGATATGTAATATTAATATTTCTTATAAGAAACAATAACTGTAAAATAGAGCAATTAAATGATATTGTGGGCTAATTTAACTTTCTTAGTCTTTTTCTAGGTAATAACCCAGATAAAGTAATTAATTAAAAAGTGATAGTCAGTGATAAAAACGCACATGGTCAAACATATATTCAACTACTCAAATTAAACCGTGCTAAAATCAACCACGACTCGCTTCATCATGTTTTATTTAATTGGTTCAAAATAAAAAAATAATTCAATAAATACATGTATAAGTAAATTTATTCACTTTCCTCAATATAATAAAATCCTATGTTAGTAATTTCGTGTAAAATAATTTGTAGCCTCAACCTAATTAAAGCCTAGAGCGAAACATTAATATATGCTTAATTCCTTACTACTGAATTTCCTGAAACCAAATAAAAAGGATAAAACATATTGAGGAAACATTCGATGAATGTATAAAAATAAACTAGGAATTAGTGTATGATTAGTGTCAAAATTATCTGCAAACACTGAGCTATATCTGTCTAAAAGTACACCTAGAACTAATCATAGCTACGAAACATATGTCTGTATTCCAATATTTGCAGGTTTTGTGAAAGACATGAAATAAAGATTATAATGAAGATATGCATTCATAGTAATGTGTGTGTCGAGGAGATAAAACAAGCTCTAAGCCGCTTTTTATATCCTATAAATATATATTATCTTATTGAGGGCCTGTTTTGAAGCCTAAAGAGACGAATCATATAGGTTCTACGAAAAAGTTTTGTTTCAATCAAATATCATTAATCAATAAAAAAGAAAATATATCAATTGTTGATAATTTTATCCCGAAAATGAAAAGATTTTTTTTATTTCATCACACACACTTACATATCTTCAGTATTTGCTGAACTACATGTATATGTTAGTTTTGAAGACAAAAAAACAAAATCATATAAACAACGTATAAAAAATAACGATTGTTAAAATGCTACATACTCCCGAACTTAATTAAACATCATCATCAATTCAAATGGGTCAACACATCAGTTATGCAAAAAATGCTGATTTCCATAAATCGTTGAAAAGGACTTTTTACGAGACATAACTTTCTGCAAAAAAAAAACAATTGTTAAAACGAATGTCAAAGTCTAATGTTATAATGCATAATGGGATCCTAATTAGTTTGTTCAAAATGAATTAAGATTTTCTACAGGGAAATAAAGAAAACCATTTCGATTATTGAGTCGTTTCGTTCATTTCTAAAACCATTATTGGCGTTTATTATATGTCTTTAGCATGCATGTTCCCCTGAAGTTTTTACTGGAATCATGAAAGACAAAATATCTCTATATTAATCCATGTTATATAAATAATATAAAGGTACGAGTGAAGTTTCAAGATTTGTTTGTGAATTCAACTGAAGCGACATGTACACTCGTTGTTGAGATTTTACCAGTTATGACCCATCATTACCGGTTTCAAATGAAACAGGAAAAGACTTTATCTTGCATTGAAATTATACCTTAAGACAGCGAACCGTTTTTAATTTCAAAGTACTTCTTATTAGTTTATTATGGAATAAATTCTGTCAAACAAATATATGTTTTATTATAGAAGAAACAAAGACAGAGACATGAGACTATTCATCATGATATTTCAATAACTTTTCACACTGCAAATGATGCGCTAATTTGATTCGGTAAAATTCGTTATTAGCTTCAAGAAGTATAGAATTTTAATTTAGTAATACAATGAATTTATGTCATTTTCATACTTTAACATTTTCGTTGTAGCAAATGTACAAAATTTAATTTTTTGCGAATTGAAAGTTCAGTTATTATTTTCAATATGTATAAATAACATTGGTAATTTAATCAAGAAAATGAAAATGAAAGGAAGAAATTTTGTAATTGTGTAAAGGTTTTGAAACACCACATATATCAAAGGCCTTGTTTGAAAAAAATAAAAGTATCTGATTTAAGACATTTTAGAACACATTTTCCTGTTTTTTTTTTATGGATTTATAAAAAATGTTTTAATGGGTATCAGTATTTTCTTAAATTTCAGGATGAGATAATATTTTCATTAATACAAATGTAATATAAAGACGCAAGAATATTATTATGCCTTTTCAGGAATGTATGTATAAATGGTCTTTCCAGATATTGCTCTACATAGAAGTGAAACATTGAATTATCGCTTAACACAGAAAAGTGGTATCGACAGAAAATAAATTGACATTTCTCCCCAATGTCAAGAACCCATCAAATTTACAAGTGTACAAACGGAACATTTAAATGTAACAAAGCACACGAGTGATTCGCAAATGAGTTCCTTAATTAGAATATTTGTCAAGAATTCATTATACAAAAGGATAACCGCAGCAATAACCATAAAATGAGCATTAGGATGCAATGTTTCGGAAACATTAACAAACAATTTTGTGAGCCTGTATTTAAAAGCATTTTGGGTTTCAATTGGAGAACCAAAAGCGTCTGTACAATGACGTTTTCAAAAGCTTTGTGGCCAAATGATTTTGGTAAAACATTTATATTTCTTTATTTCTTTTTCATTTTTACATAAGGCTATATTTTAGAAATATCATAATAATTATTTCGTGATATCATTAGCCCTACATATTTTCTTATAAACTTGAAATGCATATCATGTATCTAGCTTTCTGAAGTATTTAATGACTTGCTTTATTTGGAACTGTAAATGCTGCTTTAAATGAAGAATTCAGTTTTTAACATTAATTTCCAATGATAGATACATGTATAATGAAAATCCTAGGTATAAAAACGGTTAGATAGTAATGAAGCATGACGCCAGATTAGTGTTTGTTTTAATGAAAATTAAAAACTAAATTAAAATGTAAAATTCACTGTATTGTGAAGTCAACAAAGAGAATATTTAAGACATTTCAACAACACATAAATAACCAAAAAGAGGTAAAAAAGCAAAACACAGCCCCAACTGCGTTAGTAGCGAATCAGAAATACATTGTATGGTGATAAATACTGCAAAATCAGTCCTTAATCGCATAACGTTTATACATGTACTATAATCAAATTTTGTTGCTTATTAAGGTTATATACAACATTATTAATAAAGGTTATTGCCTGACTGCTTTCAAAAGTGCCATAAAACACAAAAATAAGAAAAAAACCTTTGTCTTGGAATTCCTGAACAGCATGCATGTTTTTAATATATGTGTATGTTTCTAATTAGTTTATAGTAGAATAAATTCCTTTACATCATATATGTTATTTACAGAGGTAATAAAATACACAAACAGAGAAACGAAGATGTTAATTATAATGCTATATAATTCCAACTGTTAACTTTCTGTTATTAACTTTGTACTGTTAACTTTGTGCTATTAACTTTGTACTGTTAAGTAATAGAAAGAGCACCGAGACACGAAGCTATCTGATTTGTACGAGGGGGCGTAGCCCCCGAGTATTAATCAGATTGCCGAGTGTTTTGGTGTTCTTTCTCTTTTGTATCATAATCAAACATAAAAGCACGTTCCCTGTTGTCACAATATGAAACCCCGGCAAAAATGAACCAATGAACGAACATCTGAATATGACATTTCTGTCGCTTTCCCTTTCTCTGCCGTCACAATATGTAAACCCCAGCAAAAATGAGCCAATCAATGGGCATGCTCTGGAGTGCGGGTAACTAATACCCGCACTCCAGTTAACGCACTGTGCATGTATATGTATACGATTTAACCCTGACACATTTTCAACAGAAAGGTCTCCAAACTATGATACAACTTTGTGTTATTAACTTTGTGCTGTTAACTTTATGCTGAATTATTATTAAATAAAACCTATGTTACTATATATAGTAACAAAATCTAGGGTACTTCAGAGCCATTATGGCAAAATCTAGGTCATTATGCAATTTTGGCCGCCTTGCTACTCGGCATTATTTTTCCATAATGGGCGAGTGAATGAGCATTCGTGCAGAATGGCGTTCTTGAAGGCACATACATTCATAAAAGTAACTGGCAGTCTGGCACTAGATCTAAATGTAATTCTCACAAAAAGAGTAGGATTCTGTATTATCGATAATAACAACAATAAAACAACATTTTCTTATATTTATTTTGTGTTGTGTTGTTTTCTAAGTTAATCGGAGTGTTACAGTTTAACAGATATCTGTTTACATTGACAACTGTACGTTTCGTAGAAAGTGCGACAACCAAGATTAGCGGCGATGTCTATACGCCGTATTTCGGACATAGGAATTAAATACGTTAATACTTGGTTGCTGCTCGCCATTATGCGATAATAGCCCTCGAGTTCAAAAAGTCATAATGTCATAATGCCATTATGCACATCTTCGGGCAGCAACCAAGTATTTACCTCTAAATACATGCCATGCAAAGACTGCTTAATTTCGTTCAGCCATAAGCAACCCTGAACTTTTTTTTAGTACACTTGAAAATCCTTATTGTGTTAAAGATCCTGTATGTTGAAATTGAGGTTGTATACCACTTAAATGAAATTATATAAGTTTATACAATTATGCTTATAAAACAATTTTCAAACATCGAATAATATGTAAAATATGTACTGCAAATATTTGTTTATATTATATGTAATCATTAAAATAAATGCATTCATTTCTTATTGAAAAATTTGAATTAGTCTTTATAAAAACATAAATATTTTATTACCTCCTTTATTTATATGAAATGTTTAATTCGGTAATATCTTTTAAGAACTTACAAAATTGATAAATCTTAATTTGAGCATCATATTAATTATATAAAACGATAACAGAATTGTGTTAAAGGATCTTTAAGTGATATAATTCGACAATTTTTTACACATTCATGTGATACATTATTATTTGTTCAAATAATATTTTGTATTTGGTTAATATGTGTCATGCCGTATTTTTTGCCTGGCGCCCTGCGCAGCACAAAAGCGGCACGACACAAATCCGCCATCATAATTTTGAGCCGGTGCTTGCGGGCGTGTACGTCCAGTATCGTTCACGAACAGGCTAAAAACAAAACGAGTCTGCAACATTTTCAGTAATGTCGTTTGAGCGTTCTTTAGAGATTCCGTTTTTCTATATATTTATTGTATATCAATAACTGAAATCAGCCTTCAACTCACACAGTGTTGAAGAATCATTCTACATTTTAACTAAACTGATACGCTGCCAAGTTTTATCGAATGTAAAGATAATGATAATTACGTAAATCAAGATATTTTATACATTTTATAAAAATATATTATTGTTAATAGGAATTTTTTATACGTTAAAGAAGCTTAAAAGATAAAGTGCCATGTATATTCTTTTGTGTTTAAGTACTTTTAAATGTTCTGTTTTAACAACAAACGCTATCGATGACCCATTCTTACAAAATAATATAAACTAATGCTCACATATTGGAATATTTTGTTAACACTTTTTTGTTTAGATCCTTATGTTTCACAAGCTAAATCAATAGAAAAATAAGTAAACTTTGTATCTTTTTTAAAACCTTGAATAATGATAGGACGTTTTTTACTTAAATGTTATTTAGAAATAGCATACTTGAGTTTAATCCTTACAAATTTAGAAATTTACACATACATGTAGTACAAGAAATATTTTAATATCCAACAATACTAAAACATGGAAAGTTGACAAACCTAAAAAAAAAAAGTTTTTAGTTTTTCTTTTTGTTATTGTTTTATTATTATCGTTGATAACATGTAAACATGTTAATGTCATCATTTAATACAACCTTTAATATAATAAATAAATGAATACCTTAACAGAAAACAACCCTATTATCCATTACTTGTTGAAGCGTTGTTTTGATAGATTTGCCACTCTGTATACACACTTTTAACCATTATATTTTATTTTCATGAATCATTAGCTTCAATTATCATAATTTTATTAAAAATTTGTTATGTTGTGGTTAACACTGCACCGAGGAAGAAGATGTAAAATGGCGACTTTCCGGCTTTACTGCTGGAGGAGGACCTAAGGTGTACCAGACACAAATGGGCACCACCTGAGTAAAACCACAGACGCTCGCTACGAAAGTAAGCTTCCTTACTATAACTATAACTATTACTATTTTCTATTAAAGACAACAACAACAGTAAATGCCTTCCTCACAAGGAGTTGATATAAAATATAAGATATAAATTGCTCTTAAATTGGAAACTGATACACATCCGCATAAACAAAATGCCTGTTTCTTACATTACGTCAATAATTACAAAATAAAAGTTTTACTTTTTGTTTAAAAAATTATTAGCATTCATACCTTCTTTTGTAAATTTGGAACCACACCAAACAGTTGCACTGAATGTAATAACAAAATTGGATCGGCAGTTCAGACTAAATTTAAGCCTAAACCTCCTTAATTCCTAAATTTTGACTATTTCAGCTTCCGTTTTTAACGGTCAATCTTTTGGAGAAGTTGCAAAGAGTCTTGTCTGTTTGGCAAAGGCTTATCACTTGCTCTTCCAGAAAGGTAATAGTTAAATTGGTCAAAGCTACATTCAGAAGCCACTAGATTCTGGAATAAATAACAAGCACTTAGAAAGGTTTCGATAAATCCGCAGACTTCATTGCTTTTCGCATTCCATAAGTGTTCTCACACATGCTATGATTGGCAAATATTCGACAATTTTATTTCTGTATCATTAAGAAAACTTATTTGTCAGCCAAACCGTCAATTAGTTTTATAGCACGTTCTCTAAAGAGGCAAAAGGTGACAAAAAAACGGAAAAGTGGTTCGTGAGAATGTGCAATAAGTCATTTTACAAAATAGTCTGAATAATGATTCCAAATAAAAAGGAATTCCCAAGTGCAATTTCACAAAAGATATGTTGCCTTAACAAGATAGAATAAAATTATTGTATTGGCATTTGCAAAATATTTTGTTATTTTTGTTAAAAGTTTTATTCATTAAACTTCGCCCCGCGCCCCGCTATTTAGCGTGTTTACGCTCCCCGCCATTTTAAGTTGTTAGTTTTTTTCCATTGCCGGGGTCGCGGGGCGAAATACGAATGACACAAATCAGCCACCATACTAACCATGCAAAATGGTTACTTATAATATTTTCCAGAAACAATTATAAGAATAAATTTATTCAGAACATGGATATTTTTCATTAACATCGTTTTCGTTTACGACATTGCCATTTGTTTGCACTATACCTTAAGTAAGATTAAAATAACTTTTGATCCAATGATAATAAAAAAGTTTATCTTTAGCTAACATATCTCTTTTCTCTACACACATATCTTATTACACAACTTGATGTATTGGACCCCCTTTCCCCTTCCCCCGATCTCCTGTCCCGTTCCCCTTTGTGGGTCTATTATTCTTTTCTTTGAATTTCTAATCAGTTACAATTTATTTATCATTTAATGATTAACCTGTCCGTGCTCTGTCTTTGCCCTGCCCTGATATTGTTTGGGGTCCGCCTGGGCTCCTTGCCACTGGTTCTTGTTGCTGGATCATAAGGGGGTTGCGTTCATTGAACGCCGCCTTTCCTTGTTGATCTTGTTTATCATATATTTGGAATTCGCTCAACTTGTTGATATAATGGAAATAATTGAAGTAATAAGACAATGATGTAGTATAACATAGTATTATATATATGAACTTGCTTTTACTTAAAGATATTATCAATATGAATATTCAAACAAATATTATTTTAACAAAGCACATCACAGAAAATGCATTTTAATTAAGATACATTCACAAACAATAAAAACAACGCGAAAGTGTTATGACAAAGACAGAAACGTTTGTGTATTTGTGGAAAAGATCATGTTTTTCCACAGTAAATCCGGAAAACAAATTTACTAATTATAGATAATAAATTCAATGTGCTTGATGTTTAAAGATACATTTAGATAATTAGATAATTGTTTATACATCTTGCTCTCACCCTAGCAAATCAGATATAATTCTAATGTGTTAATGTATCAGGATATACATTTTTTCATTCATGTTTAAGTATATTTTGATAACAAACACATTTCAACGTTTCTTTTTCGGCTAGGATTGGAGAAGATATCATTATACATCATTGCAGATGATCGGTCAAAACTCGGTTAAATCAGCCTGAAAGTTTATTGATAATAATTCAATGCTTGTTTAAAAAAACAATTAATAATAATTGGATAAAATAACAATTTCAGATATTCTTTTACACTTTACGAGAAGGATTTTTCAGAAATAATATTCATTTCCAGAATCCATTTTACAAACAACATGTAAGTGGCAGGGTCGAGTGGTAAATGCGTCAGACTAGTAATCAAATGATCACTAGCCGCATGGGTTCAGTGTCCTGACAGTGGCAAGTCGTTGTTTCCTTGAGCAAGAAACTTCACACTTATTGCCCAGTACTAATTGGTTCCTGGAACGGATTCGAAAATGTGTTTAAAAGCTTAAAGCTTCCTACACAATCGAACTATAGTAAAGTCTGTATAAACCAAACAGCATGAGTAACTCAAGCTCATATCCAATAAATTTTGTGTTTCAAGTTTCTTACTTTGCAACACATAAATGTTATTTCCCATTATCATTAAGGATTGTGGAGCTTTATTAAAAACAATTTGTTCTTGTTATTATACAAATAAACGAAAGAATGTTGTTTTACACTGTGATAAAAATAACCGCAACAAAGTATTCCGTTAAACAACAAGTTAATCCGATACAGATGCGACTCTATTAATAAATATAATAAGGGTAACAATTTCTTTTGCAGTTAAAAAGATGTGCATTACCGAGTTGCCCATTATTTATGAAATATAAAAGACTTCTGAATAAAGCTGTTGCTATTAACTGTCTTCCTTGTGTCAACAATTTTCTATTAAAGAGAGGGTTAATAATAGAAAGAGCATGACACACGAGGCTATATAAATTAATGGATGTTTGTTTAAACTTGACATCTTTTATGATAGTTGTTCGAGCATTATTCTTTAAAGGCACATTATGCCTGTAAAATCTATATTTATAAAAGTCTTTAGAAATGCCAAACACATGTTTAATAATGTTTTTAAATGGATTTAATGTATGTTAGATGTTTAACATCTTACACAAAACTTATTCACTACAGGTATACTAATTCTAATATAACAACAGAATCAAATGTTATTTCATCTATATGACAAATTAGTATATGTTTAGAAATTGTAACAAGATACAGATAATTTAAAGTTTTTGTGAAATGAAAATGATAACATTTCATAATGAGCCTTTAAAGAAAAACCGATTATTAATACCTTAAAATATGAACACATTTCAATATGTTCAATGAAAAACTAAATTTCATTTCTGTTAAATATGTGAAATAAAAAGAAACATATAAATCGACCATTTGATAGTAAACATGGTAATGTTGAGCCATATTTTTCAAACATGAGTTTTGTTTGATGTAGTTCAAAAACGTATGTACCAAATAAAATAGGAAAAAATATTCGCTTAGAAACTTACTGTTGAAATGTATTTATATAATGGAATTTCTCGACGTCGGACTTTATGTAATATACAAAATGCATTAAAACTGCATCCTTACTGAAAAACAACAGTTTTATGCCATCGTACGGAGAAAACCAATCACATTATTAAGGACAAAACCAGTTTTATTAAGCTAGAGCAGACTGATTGCTATTTTACATGACAAAAATCCGGGCAAAACTATGATAATATGGTCAATATTTCATGTAAAAAGTGATATGTAAATTTGATTAATCACATGATAAAATTCCCATTCTAAAAGATAAGTTAATGTTGCTTTTCATTAATTAGTATTTAATTTAGAATAGCCTTTTTATATGACGATGTGTAAAATAGTTGTTATTCAGCATGTAGGTTTACAAGACAATCTCCGTATAAACAATTTTTACCGTTATATAGCTTAACGTTACACTGCCATTCAC
Source organism: Ruditapes philippinarum (assembly GCF_026571515.1). Classification (NCBI taxonomy): domain Eukaryota; kingdom Metazoa; phylum Mollusca; class Bivalvia; order Venerida; family Veneridae; genus Ruditapes; species Ruditapes philippinarum. The sequence goes on along the minus strand of NW_026864819.1, from coordinate 103,424 downwards.
AAAATATAAGTTAACCAGCTGCGCTTATTTTCGAAGCAAGTTTGTTTGAACTTCCGAATAAGCTTGGAAAACCCAAAAAGTCTAAATTCCGATTTTTTCTAACAAATGCTGTTGTTATTTATTGTTTTGTTTATATAACAAAACAAATACATGTATAGTCCTTTTTTGGTCTCAGACCTTTCTTGATTAAAAAGGTTTATATTACCTTTATAAAAAATGTTTTGAAGTCTACACATTTGAACCTATAAAACTCTTTCTCAAACACAACAATGTTTCAGCCCCATTTCCCCATATTTACCCCAAACCCAAACACACCCAATACCATGTTCCATATTTTAGTTTTGCTCAATATATTTTACGAGGAATCATTGTTGCCATTTCTTTTGATATATTATGTACATCGATCATTTATGTAACGTGACTCAATAACTTTACATTTGTATATACATACATTATGTTTCATGTTTCTTATTTGTTTACATCAGAATTCTTAGATCATAAATTCAATAAAACACACACTACAAACACATACATTTGTATACTAAATTCCCTTTTCTAAAGCTTGTTTGGTTTTTGTACTGATTTCAGGGGTTTATACATGACATAAAATGACTGACAAAGTTTCATCAGAGCCAAGCAACCTTTTAATAACTTCTCTTTCCTGTTTCAGAAAATATACATATAACTCCGGTTTATTTATTTTTAAATTTCTTACAAACCGCACAAATCAAATAATTATCTTTATATTTCTTATTTCGTAAACTGTACTTTTCTTTGAATGACATTCCAATGAAATCGAAAGAAATATATAAATTTTAAAATATTTTCACCGCATTAAGTTAGCGTGCTTCCGAGTAATCCGATCTAATGTCATCTTTTATGTTTACGCTTTAATCACTGTTATATGTCAAATTGGTTTCTGTGGAATCTATTCCTCATATGAATTATACTTATTACAATGAATTTGTGACCATTAAACAATCATTATACCAAAAAGTGCATTGAAATCTAAAAGTACAACGTTAAGTTCACAAATGTTAAAACCATATATCTGGTCATACGTTAAAGCAAGAATGTCATTTTACCGAAAGCAATACCAGGACTCCCAAATTGATTACAACGTAATTCTGCTTATCATTAGCACACACGTGTTTCCATGGTTACATTCTCTTTTTAGCAGGAAATAATCTTAGATGCATTAATAAAAAACGTAATACATATTGGTAAAAAAACAACAGTTGTTTATTTGAATATTCACCCCTTGTGAAAATCAGAATTCACTTTTGCGACGTAAATGTAAAGTGTGCTTCTTAACTAAACCATTTACAAATAATAAACCGATTATAATTATCGTTTACATGTAACCTTGTTTCCTAAAACAAATTCATACACATAAAGGTGAAAACTCCGATTGGAATATGTCATTTTTGCTAAAAACAGGCAATATAGTTTCTAGTTCTCCCAATAAAGTATTACGACATACACTGCTTTTATTCTTGTTTTATCATAAAGGACTTTGTATCAATTTGTACACATACGTATGTCCCGGAACATTCACCATACTGTATGAAGACTCTAATAATTCTTTATTCCAATAGTCCCTGACACTTGCAAAATATAATCGAATCAACAATAATTTACTTTTAGTGTATTTCCCATGAAGTGTTAACAGTGCAAACGCGGAGTAATAATAAAAAAAACTAAGCGAGTCATACTTTATCAAAATGAATTTTCTGAAAACCCTTTGATTCAGAACAATTAAAATAACGTATGTTTGAAACATTATCTGGCTTCTAATCAACCCAGACACAAGATAACATTAGGTAACTTTCAACAGTCTGCCAAGGTTACGGAAACATCTCAGAACATGTCAAAACAAGCATTCATTATCAGATTCAAGCAAATCAAGCTAAAAGTACACCTGTTCATTGACAAATTTACGCAGAAAAAAATAAAACGTTAACTTACTCCCTATTACTTATAAAACTTATTTACTGTCTTTCCAGAAATAATAATCATTTTTTGATACCAATTCTATTTTAATAACAAAAGCTCCTTACATGCAGTTTGTTTTTTTTAACGGTGAAGATTTCTTTTGTAGCTTTTAAAAAAACTTTCAAAACATTACAAGCTGAGCAATACATGAAATTCATATGGTTCGTTTAGGTTGCTGCGACACTATTACTATTAAATGTTCTTATTTAATTTAACATATCAACGCAGAAAAAGCAATCTTTCAAAAAACCTTGCAGCTGATACTTTCATAGTCTAGCACTTTAAAAGCATATTCAATGTTTTACAAATATTGAAGACATTCTGTGTGTTCTTACTTTATTCAAGGTCTGTTTAAATTTTACTTGAAAACTAGGAATTTTTAATTTAAAATGATTTAAACAATTATTGCAATAAAACCCCCATCACATGGCACGTAGCAGTGATAAAACAAAACAGAAGTGATTTACTAATTAATCTTATAAAAGGACTCGACTAGGGTGTTTGCCATGACGGTAATGGAAATATTTTTGTTTCTTTCTTTATAATATTTGATATAGGTATATACCAATAACATGCATGCAAAATTCTAGATAACTCGATAAACCAATTTTCAAAAATAAAAGTATTCATTATGCAAACTTATCTAAAAATGAAAAAAACTTTTAACCATTTTTTTACTAATCTCGGGCTAAGAATCATAGTTTATACAATTCTGAGTATATTTTTTTTACTTTAATATTTGTTTCATATTTTTCAGTTGTAAGTTCCAAAGTTGATCTGTTAGATTTTCAAATTTTATGGTTTTAGGCTTTTGAACAGATGAAACATAACATACCTTTAGACTTGCATGTTTCGTTAAAACAGATTATATCGCCTTTATTTTCTTTGATCCTGTTCATAATATAACACAATCCATATATCCTGAAAAAGAAAAAAAAACAATATACATTAAATACTTTTACAAAAAGTGTGATGCTTATCACCTGAAGAAAGTAGGACTAAATGTATTAATCTTTTTTCATAGAAAAGTAGCACAATATGAATGAATATTTTGACTTCCATACAAATAACCGAGTCACTATAACTGTACTTAATGCCTAAACAGCATAAGTAGATTTATATAATTTTGCAATGAATAACATTTAGGAAAACATTCTTTGAACATAAGCCTTTAAATGTAATGTAAATATAATTTTGAGTTATTTACAAAATTAATATTTCTAACACAATCAAATCATTATTAGAACCCTTTTTATGTTTATTGGACAGGCATCATACTGTTAAATGCTTTCCTTAAAGTAAAATAACTAAATTGCATGACAAAAGTATAATTTGATAAGTTATCATTATAATAACCATATAAAAACGTTATACGTTTACAGTTTACACCAACAGTTATATTAGAAACAACAGCAATCATTTTATATTATTTTTGAAAACACCCTGTTGCACTTAGACCAAAATATAAACTCATATTATTCTGGTTTTGGTTGGTTTGGTTGTTTTGTGAAAAACAGATGTTTATACATTGAAAAGTACATACATGTTGGTAATACAATAATTACTGTATTATCTGGCTCAATTATCTAATCTCCTAATTTTCTAAATAAATACCTGGAATGATGACATCAAAAACATTACTAACGTAGGTATAATAACGAACCATTACCTTGCGATGTAAAAATGTCATGCCAAAGACATTATTACATTTCTCTCCAAAATAGAATTCCACAATTAAGAATAATGTGTTTTTCTTAATGATATTCTATTTTTAGCTCGAGGCACTATGTCAGGTAACAATTACAGGAATACGTACAGCATATAAAAACTGATATACAGACTCGATCAAACCGAGTCTGCAATTTTCATGTAATTTTGTTGTTATTAATGCTTCCGATGGATCTCCCTTTTTCAAATTTTTTATATGCACGCGAAACATCGTTGGATAGATTAGTCATTCACACAAATTAGTAAAATTATTATTTAACATACGGAATCTACATACTCACTATACATATTCATTTACATTAAGGCCTGATATTGAGACAATACTTTATACATATCAATTTGGCAATTAAACTGACTAAAATTTCACGTAAGTCTCGTAATAATAACAATCAGAATAATAATATTTTTAAAACCAACACTTGCTATTAAAAATGCAATTCAATGTTTAAAAATAAGTTGACATAGTGAATGTATTAAATTCCCAAATATACTGTCCATTTTTCTTTAAAAAAATAGACGTTTCATTGTCATAATCAAATAATGTATGCTGTCATTTCGAAAGCAGTTTTGCTACTAGAAGCTCAATCGCCCCCTTGTAACTTAAACCGTTAAATCGTCATTGCTGTATTTTTATTGCTGACCAGACTTTGCATAAGTATTGCACTTTGCTTACTGGTTTAGAATAAAAATAAACAGTACAGTCATTAATCAACTCAAAAAAGAAGACCTATCGGGCACATTTTTGTCTCTTCTGCTACAAGATATCATTAAAAAGAGATTCAAGAAAGAAATGAGTTTGTTGTTTCAAAACAAAATACTCGTCACTGTAATTCCCTAGGGTTATGTGCGTTCTTAAATGATAAAATGCATCAAAAGCACCCCGTCCCTGTCAGATTAGAAAAGGAAAAAAATAACGAAAAACAATCTAGGAAAACAAACAAGAGCTGTCGGTAGGACAGCAACGGTCGACTATTCTTAGTGCTTGATAGTAAAAAAACACCTTGATTAAAAGGTAAAATTTTCTTAGTAAAGAAAAAGGCAATTTTTTTCTTTAAATCCATATTACAGTTATAGGCCTTGGATAGTGTCCTATTATGCTCTCAAAGAAGACTATAAAATTTCAACATGTTTCAAAGCCTTATGTCAATGAATTTTGAAAATATTTGAGGTAGTACAAAAACTTTAACATAAATTCTAAGTCAAAAAAGGGGCATAATTCTGTCAAAATGCTTGATAGAGTTACCTCCTCCTGTCTACAGGTTGGGGTCATGATGTTGAACAAGTGTACAAAGTTTCAAAAGCCATATGTCAATGGACTTTGAAAATATTTGAGGTATTACAAAACTTTAACGTAAATTCTAAGTCGAAAAAGGGGCATAATTCTGTCAAAATTGCTTGATAGAGTTACCTCCTCCTGTCTACAGGTTGGGGTCATGATGTTGAACAAGTGTGCAAAGTTTCAAAGCCATATGTCAATGGACTTTGAAAATATTTTAAACTATTACAAAAAACTTTAACGTAAATTTTAAGCGAAAAAGGGGCATTATTCTGTCAAAATGCTTGATAGATTACCTCCTCCTGTCTACATGTTCAGGTCAGTGATGCGTGAATAAGTGTGCAAAGTTTCAAAGCCATATGTCAATGGACTTTAAAAATATTTGAGGTAGTACAAAAAACTTCAACGTAAATTCTAAGTCGAAAAAGGGGCATAATTCTGTCAAAAATGCTTTGATAGAGTTACCTCCTCCTGTCTACAGGTTGGGGTCATGATGTTGAACAAGTGTACAAAGTTTCAAAGCCATATGTCAATGGACTTTGAAAATATTTGAGGTATTACAAAAACTTTAACGTAAATTCTAAGTCGAAAAAGGGGCATAATTCTGTCAAAATGCTTGATAGAGTTACCTCCTCCTGTCTACAGGTTGGGGTCATGATGTTGAACAAGTGTGCAAAGTTTCAAAGCCATATGTCAATGGACTTTGAAAATATTTAAACTATTACAAAAACTTTAACGTAAATTTTAAGTCGAAAAAGGGGCATTATTCTGTCAAAATGCTTGATAGAGTTACCTCCTCCTGTCTACAGGTTGGTGTCATGATGGTGAACAAGTGTGCAAAGTTTCAAAGCCATATGTCAATGGACTTTGAAAATATTTAAACTATTACAAAAACTTTAACATAAGTGGTTACGCCGACGCCAAAATGGTATAAAATGTTGAAATCCTTTTCAAAATTAAACGCATTCCTCTAAATGATCAAGAATATGTATAAACGATCAAATAAATAAAAAAATGTTTGCGAAAAATACATAAGTTGTTTGGTTTTTTGGTTTCACGGCGCAGAAACACAATTAATGCCATATGGCGCCGAAACAAAAAAGAATATGTTGGCTAATCTTGGGTGTTACAAACTTAAAGCAACACAAGGTGTCAAAACCACCTCACCTGCTGGAGCTTAGAAATGCATAGAGTCCAGTAATTCGAACCAATTTACGATTACACAGGGATAAACAGTGTTTTACTCTATACAGATGCAAAAACAGTCAATACTTTACAAACCAAATAATACATTCCTAGATGCAAAATACGGTAATAATTGCATTCGGTGTATCATATTTACGACCAAAGCAAATCGATACGTTATTACGTGATATTCTATATTTTTCTCCTGATAAAAACGTCTCCTCTCTCTAACAATAAGTCTATAAGGCTTATAAATGCAAAATTCAGTAATCAAACATCATGCTATATATGACGTGATAATAAAAAACACTCGTACCGTCTCCACTGACTGAATGAGAAAGATTACCAAAGTACAGTGTTTACGCAGACATGATTCAAGGCAATGTATACGAGAATAATGTTTTTTTTTTCCTTCTCAAATTCAATTTGTATTTAGAGCATAATATTATTTTATTCAATGAGTTCAATAAATTCAGTAAAGAACTTACACGAATTTAATATTCTGTTTATCACATACCTAAATTAAAGACCGTGTAAAGTAAAATATAGAGTCATTTTTCAATGAAGCGCCTAAAGTATAACGCTAATATTTAGCGTGTCTTTACGCTATGTTTGTATAACGCAAATAACGTCACGACAAAATATCTGCACGGCCGTGCAATACCATATTTACGGAGTCGCAAAATCGGGTGTGTGATAAAAATTCAATATTTAAACATGTAATGGTTAAAAAATTTTGAAATAGAAACATCCGGTTGTGTTGAGCTAGTTTGTATAATTTCATACATCTCTTATCATTAAAAAATGCAAGCTTTTTTAAAAAGTCCACCAGTAAAAATAAAATATCGTATAATTTCCCATTGATGTTCTCTTCGGTAGTTCATGTCCCTACGATGAAAGTTAAAGAATTATTTCATTGTCTACAATACGAGTGCTGAAAATATCACTAGAACAAAATTAAGCCGCGTCACGGCAAAACAAACATAATGGGTTTGCGAACAGCATGGATCCAGTCCAGCCTGCGCATCCGCGCAGTCTGATCAAGATCCATTCTGTTCGCACAATAACCTATAACAAGTAGAGAAACCGATAGCGAACAGCATGGATCCTGATCAGACTGTCGCAAACGCACTAGTTATGTTGGTTTTGTCATGACGCGGCTCAAATAATTGTGTCGTATATCTAAGATTTAGGAATGCTTCGCAGATTGAACAAAACTGAACCAAAATTTGTAGTTATTGTAGACCCTTCGGTTTTTTTCGTTCGCTGCGTAAAACGAGAGTAAAATCACCGAAATAAAGTTTTTTTCAGCAATCATATTAGCATCACTCGTAAGGACTCTTATACATAAATTACGAACATTAAATGATTTAGATTACAACAAAATATATATTTACAGGTTGTGGGCATTGTATTAGTTTCCTAAATTATTAAAAAGCTCAAATAGTTCGTTTAATTTGAAAAAGCCGGTTAAAGTACGATCCCTCGGAAGCATTTACAACAACAAAATTACATGTAAATTGCAGTCTTTGTACCAAAGGCATAATGAAAAAGTGCAACATCCCTCACCTATCTGCTTACAGTGAGAATCATCGACAACAACCGTCAGCAAGTAGCATATATTGGGGATAATCAAACAGTTAACTAGTATGAAATATGATAAACAAGATCAATAAGGAACAACTGGAACAACTAAAACTGAAATGGAACTATAAAAACTTCGAACACAACAATCATGTCGTTGTGAACGATCCCCAGATATTGGAAATATAACATCTAGTTTTTGCAAACCAAATTAATCATTCCCCATTACAATATACAGTAATAATTGCCTTCCCTGTTTCATATTTACGACAAGGACAAATCAATGTTGTATTACGTGATACCATTAGCACTGGTTTATTTCTCCTGAAAGTTTTTTTTCAAACAGTGGAACTAATAGGAAAATAAACAAAACAAATAAAAGAAATTAATTTGTCGCACACCCGTGTTAATTTTGCGACTTCGTAAAACGGCATTGCACGGTCGTGCATATATTTTAACTTGACGTTACTTGATTTATACAAACATTAAGGCACGCTAATGATAATGTTACACTATGGGCTGGGTGCGTCGCTAAAAAAATTATAATGTGTGAACAGTTCTTATTTTGGGTATGTGATAAATAGACTATTATATATCATTTTTTATATTTGTGTAGGTTCTCAATTTATTGAACTCGTTAAATAAAATAAAATGATGCTCGAAAGAGGCCCGCATAATAACTTTTATTCAGCTCGTGCAATAATATCAGTATTAAACTCACACTCATTCCATATATTTTATGTTTAAATAATGAATATGAATTTCTGCAAATCGTGATTATTAATAAAAAGACAGAAACTAAAATATTGTCTATAGGTTCATCACATCAATCTATGCCGAAAACATTACCAGTCCGATAAGACTTTGATCTAAATATTTTAATTTGCGATATTAATTCAAGATGTTATTTAAATATTTAATAGTCGGATATGTAGACATATTTCTACACAAAACACAAATAATTCTACTTTCTTAAAAAAAAAATTTTTTTCGAAGTATCCCATTCGAACCCTAACAAATACCTATTCTTATGTATTTTGTATCGTTATTATTATGTAAAAGCAAAACTATGCTTACGTGCTAGGGATGTTAGAGATTTTGCGCTTCAAAATTGCTATACAGTATACCGCCGCAATTAAACCGAGTCTGCGATTCTCAACTAATTACTTTAGTTTTCATTGTTATTGAGAGATCTTCCTTTGCCACAATTTTGATATGGAATTTGGCACAAACTTCCAAAAAATGTTTGAAAATGCAATGTTGGTATAGTTTGGTTTATTTTAAATTGTTAGTTCCTATAAGTATTTAAGTAGTAAGTCATTGACCTCGTATCAAAATAATTTAAAAAAGTCATATATTTGATAATGATTTCCGCATTTTCACCAAACAAGATTTCAATTCACTAAATCTTCATTAAATGTTTTGACATACATGCAAATAATGCTTATATCTTAATTTATTCTTATTAATTTATTTTCAAGTCATTAAGAAGACGATATTAGACATTAACTTCGTATGCTTTAGTATGAATGACACGTTAGTCTTAAACACTATTCGTTTGAAAGTCTTAGACATCAAAATCAAGTGATACTTTACAAGCATTTATAATGAGGCCGAAGCATTTAAATAATGATATACTATGCTCAAATTTTATATTAGAAAATATTAATGATTCCTGCACAAATCCATTTGTAAATATAAAATAAACACGTTTTGACATCACAAAGTAGATATATAATGTTTAAAAGTATACACACTATAGGTGGTCACAATATGAATATATAGTGTCCTGGAAGTTCTTTTTTAAGAAAGGACAAACTTTACTTGTCCCGTAATAGGAAACACAGCTTCCAAAACAAAGTTTGTTCATTCTTTAATTCAAATTAGACATATTCATTAAGAATTACATGGATTTCAATAAATTTTTGTGAGAAAAGATATTTCACTCAAGGATGAGCATTGTATATCTTTAATTGATAACTGTAAGTAAACATTTGCAGCAATATATACCTATAATAGCTACGGATATATAGTTTAGAATCTAAGATTAAAATAGAATTGTATCATAATATTTTATTTGTTTGGAAGAAAGTTATTTATTTTATAGAAAGAAAATGTTTTTGTAGTAAGACCTTAACCGTACTATTTGTAAAGATATAAATCTGTATCCATCTATAAATTGCGTGTCGATATCCTATCTGTAGTCAGGCATCTGTTAAAAACACTTTATAACTAATTAATGCGAGTTTCATCACGGCTTTGTTCTAAATTCTCATAAATGTCCGTATAATTGTCATTTACTTTGATAGATTACATAAAACTAATCAATGGAATAACTATTTCGTTGTTGTTTATTGTATCTGAAATAAGGTATTTTGACAAATAATTAGTAATTGGATTATATATTATATCACATACAGTATGCTTCTAAAAAAAAGAAAGAAATGTTTAATAAGAACGTTTGATATCGAGCGTCGTCTTAAGGAATAAAAGGACTCTTTAATCAACATATAAGTTTTTTAAGATGTTTATTTGTTTATATTTTGTTTATCAAACAATTATCGGAAAAGAAAACAAGGAAAATGTTAACTTGATTTTAACACTAAATATCTTAGACGCTTTGGGGTCTGATTCAGTCCCCAACGTGATCATACGCCCCTGTTAACACACTATCAAAAATATTTTAATATTTAAACACGAAAGGGACAACTGTTACAACGATAAAACTGGGTTTCTAGCAATTTTTACATATATGAAAGAAATACCGCTTACCATCAAGTCGCAATAAAGTAAAGATGCAATGTTTAAATACTAAAACAGGATCTGACCCCAAGCGTTTGTGCTAAATAAATATGGATTCGTGGAACTTAAAAACCGTTTAACTTTAAGAAACTTTCATCCTTAGTCAGTACTAACATTCATGTTTGACAAAATCAAAATTAAACTATTGAACTTGCTTGTTTTATTCAGAGATACAAAATCGACCGCTAATCTTATTGTTCTTTTCCTCCTTTAGTCATCTAAAAAAGGTTTTCCATGACTGTTTATTCAAGTTTGCTCCACTCCTTTTTTGCTGACGAATTACAATAATCGATTTACACTTGGAAATGATTTTGAATAAATGTACATTTCTCAAAATGCCCAGAAACCATCATTTCATCAGGATTTCACAAATTTAACGTTCTTTCTAGACTGGGAACAAAATGACTTATATTTGAAAAATAGCACTTTATGGGGTTGTTATCAAGGATATAATTTAATATACGTAATGAAAGTAAATATGGCTTCCGCATACAATTTTAGGTTTTCCTGAAACGTATTGAATACACATCGTTGTTGCAATGCCTTTTTTGTCATTAAAAAGTATCCAATAAATTGATAAAAAAAATAAATTGTATTGAATTTATCGGTTTCATATTCGAAACAACCTCATTTAAATGTCAAAACAAAAGAAAAATGATAAAAAAATTTATGATAATATCAATATTTTCCATACAAAACTAAATTTGATTTTGTTTGGCAAATATTGAAGAACCAGAATGTGATGCAAAATGTACTCCTACAACATGAAATCCATAGTAAGAATTGCAATGATTTCTTTCTTCAAAACAAAATAACACATTCGAATCAATATACAACAGCATGAAAAAACATATGAGGAATTTTAAATATTAGATATTATTTAGAAAATATTAACAGATGAAGTATATGAAATTATTGCAATATTTTACGGTATACTTATATTAACAATATCAACCAATCTTTTAAGTCAACATGTTTTTTGCAAAGATTTTTGCATATCTGAAATATTTTGATATACTTAACTGTAAAACGGATATTTTGAAGTCGAGTCTTACTTCGATTTTCTTCTTAGAGATTTCCTTTTATTCATTTATTGTTTACAATAACAATCGTACTTTAGATTACTAAAGGAGAAACATATTCATAGTTGCTTGCAAAATGAACGCAGCACTTTAGATAAGTAATTTTAATGATTTCCCCCACAACATTTTTCTAAAATGCTTGAAAATAAAATGTTCATATTCCAGTTTATCTAAGAATGTATATTAAAATTTTTGTTTCGTTCTATATGTATTTTATAACAATACATGTAAATGTATACTAAGTGGAATTACACATGCTATGATTGGCAATTATTCTACATATTTATTGCTGTGTCATTAAGATATATTGTTTGGCAGCCAAAACGTCAATTAGTTTAGAGACACGTTCTCTTTAGGGCAGAATGTATGACGAAAACGGAAAAGCATTTCGTGATTAAATGTAATATATCTTTTGAGAAAATTTTGCTTTATATAGACGTCGATAATAGTATACGATCTATTTCACTTTGCAAAAGAAATAGAAAATGTGATTTCAGATCGATTCATTATTTAATATGATAAACAAGATCAACATAAAAAGAGCGGCTTTCAATGAACGCACACTCACACGATACAGCAACACAGGACAACCAGCAAGGAGCCCAACAGGAGAACAGGACAGAAGGCAAAGCTCGGACGGGTTGATTATTAAAAACACTTTTAAAAACGTCTCATCATGTTGACATTATTGATATTTTATTGCAGCTAAATAGCAAAAACACAAACAACAACAAAACCTCAATAAACACCCTAACACCAATAAACAAACTACAAACGCATTTGTGTCAGTATCTATAATATTAAGATAGTTGAAAACAACGCCATCAGAGGTTTTGTTCTGATTACAACAAGGATACTTTTCAAAACATTAGATAATTAAAAAGTTAACCTCGATACCGGAACGGCTTTTATATATCTAAAGTGTGCATTCATTTTCCCAGGTTTCAAATAAGAAAAAAGACCTATGTGCAACTAAATTATTATTACTCTAAGTTCAAATGGTTTATATTTGAATTATCCATTGTAATATGAGGCCATAAGAAATCAAAGTCATATATATTTAAAAATTCCTCTGCGTCAACGATGTTGAAAAGAAAATGGTTGGAAATTTAAAAAAAAAAAAAAAACATCTGCGCCTAAATATCAATAATTTTGTTTCCTTACACTATACATGAAACGAAATAGTATATCTCGAACCAACAGACAATAGTTTGATTTGCAACCAAATTATATATTGTTTAGTAGTGTTATATACAGTAATAATTACCTTATCTGTATCACATTTACGACAAAAGCAAATCGATATGTTATTACGTGTTATCATGAAATATATTTCTTCTGAATGGCCTTGCTCAAATATTACGTCTACAAGGCACATAAATGCAGAACAGAGTTATTAAACATCATTCTTCTCTTGAAAAAATGTGAATGAATGAAGAATAACCAAAGCGTCTTTAGTTTATACATTTTTTTTAGTTCAATTGTGTTGGAAGCTATAAAATTATTGAAATACTCTCGAATCCGTTCACGGAACAAACCAGTACTAAGCAATTAATGTAAAGTTTCTTACTCAAGAAAACAACGGCTTGCCCCTGACAGGGTTTAAACCCATGCAGCCAGCAATTGCAATCCTTTTGATTGATTACTAGTCCGACGCGTTAACCACTTGGCCACGCTGCAACTCTTAGTAAAGAAAATACAAGATAATATGATCTTTTTTAAAAATCAATAAATAGAAGTTTTCCTGTTCTTTTTGGGAATGCTATCTAAATGTATGCATATGTAGCTATCCTTCTGTAAAAAAACACTTTATAACTAATTACTTCCACATTTATCACGGCTTTGTTCTAAATTCTCATGAATGTCGATCGCGTTGTCACTTTCTCTGATAGGTTTCTATGAAACTAATTCATGGAATAATCATTTCCTTCTTTTTTATCTGCAATAAGATATTTAGACAAATAATTTCCAATCGCTTTCTCATATTCATCTATCAGAAAAATAAACTGTCGAAACTAATGAAAAAAGTGTTAAATAATACCACGAATATCATACTGATGTCAGGAGAGTAAAAGAGGGACTTAAATTCACTTCACAAAAAAGATGACTATGATATGTTTGAAATTATGTCTTATCATCTGATGAGTACAATTAAATATTATATAAACTTGCTGTAATAATTTGAAATAATTGAACGACGTTTATATATTTTAATCAAATCAAGTAAATTTTCGATATCTTGTACATGTAGAACATACAGTAGAGAAAAGTGGAATCACTAAAGACGCCCAGAACGACAAAATAAAAAATGTTGCAGGATCGGTTTGATTGTGCCTGTTCATGGACGGTACTGGTAAGTGCAAGTTATCGTCCACGCCCATAATTTATGCATTTACAATAAATTGACTGTGTGTTACACTTTCAGTTTTGAGATCATAAATGTAAACGGAGTCTTAATTTCACCGATTGTTTTATCGTTTAGGAGACACACATTCGTTTACTTAGGGACCATATCAGGATTTTGATGGAATGGCAATTAAGAACATGTTACATTTAAGGTTCCATTAAAACCTACGTATGAACACATCAGCGAATGTCTCTCAATTCAAAAATTTTACTATTTGACTGAACTTTTTCAGTAACGTCCATGAACAGGCTGTATCCAGTTGACCGTTCAATATTTTCAATTTTGCCGTTTTGAACGCGTTTTCTTCGTTTTCAAAATTAATTGTTCCAATCAAAGAGTGTCGATTTTTATTATTCTTTTCATAAATATCTTTTATTGTTTCCTTTTCTAAATAATGTTTCCAACGATCGTTTTTTTTCAAAGTATTTTCTCCATTTTTATTGGATGACATTACTTAAATCGATTTACGCTTGGATCTATCTTTGAACAAATGTAAACTTACATTTCTAGTACTGACAAGGAACCATCATGATGTATCAATTCTATCTGAACTGTATACATGTACTTAAATATTTTAAAAGTAACATTTTAGGGAATTACCATGATAATTACTGTTTCGTATAAGTTTTTCAAATAATTGAAATCATGAATATCGTGTTATATACATTTTCATTCATCTCTTATCGTTACAGAGACCACTGTATACCCAAAGGGTTTGTTCATGAAAACGCTTAATTAGATCAGTGTCATCACTGCCGCAATGTGTGTAGAACTTCTGGTTGATAATTTCCTCAATAAACCAATAAGTAGACTTGGCTTAATAACATACAAAATCAAAGTTTCACCATATAACATGTTAGTTATGCTTGTCTTGCGGCAATCAGTTATTTTATATCATTTTATAATTGACTTTAATACTTCAAAATCTTTCTTCATTCAATCAAACATGATTTTTATAGAAGCATTGAAGCACATAACTAGTGGCATAACTTTTAGATTCTTTCAGACTGTTCCTGTTATGATGCTTCCATCGTTTCACGTCTACCATATTCTGGACACAAATTGTTATGTCAGCATTTAGGATTTCAAGAACATCCAGAATAAAAGTACATTGATACATGGACAATAACGTCAACATATTATTGAGATTATTTGCTAGTGTTTAAATAGATACATTGAGGTAAGTTTTACATTTACACATTGGCGGTGTTTAATCAATTAAACTATTGTAGTGATTCAGTAAGTTTTGAAACAACTTACTGCGTGCGATTTTAGTGCGTGGATGACGTCTGAAATATTGTACACACTTTGTTCCGTTTATATCGTATACATTGTTCGTTTAAAGAAAATTTTAGACCTTCTAACAAGGGAATTTGTGATATCACATCAAGAGAAAATGTGCTTGTTCTCTAATGTAGACCTATAAATCAGGAGCTTAACGAAATGTCAGGGAAGTTGTCTTGAAACAATCGTAAGATCTGTTTGATTTAAATAAACGGATTTAGAAAGTCACAACAGTTGGTAGTAGTTTCCCGCAACTGAATGAAAAGATTTGATAATAAATGTTTTTTGTTGTTGTTTTTTTTAGTGCTTCAGAAGGTATAAATATGTCAGTTAACAGGTGTACTTTGCGTTTGACTTGTCTTTACAGATTTTTAGATTGATAATGTAACTTTTGCTGTCTGGTATAAGCAAGTTGTTTGTGTCTTGTGTGATGGCTAGCCCGATGAAACTTCGAATATTATGTCCAAAAACACAAATATTCAACCAATATATTAACTTAATTATTAATGTATGAACTTGAGCATATAACGTCTCAGAACAACTTTCAAACGGAAGCAATAAGTAGTTACAGGTATCTTTAAAATCAAAACATCAGCAATAAAACCCGATATAAGTTAAAATACCAATACAACTTAACTAATGTACCACCAAAAACAACAATATTAAGATATATTAATGTCATCAAAATCCAATCTAACTAAATTAGAATAAGTACTAATTTTCCTATGAAAGCAACAGAATATGATAAACAAGATCAACAAGGAAAGGCGGCGTTAAATGAATGCAACCCACACACGACTCAGCAACAAGGACCAGTGGCCAGGAGCCCAGGAGGACCCAAATTAAAAACGTGACAGGACACAAGACAGAGCACGGACAAGATAAGCTCTTTAATAATATATAACAAATTGCAATTCAATCATTCTATTCTTGAAGTATTACACTTTCACTACAAGCGTGACTGCTCTCAACCGATGCAAAAAATCCTCGAGAACTTAAATAGCGATAAAATGTCAAATGTGTAATGTAACATGATAAAATATGTACATTGATACATACACAAAACCCTTTATAAAATTTTGCCAGAATGAACGTCAGATAATTGTATTAAATAATTCGGGCAATTGTGTTTATTTCAAATAGTAATTCCAAGTTTAATTGTTACTGAATTCCGATTATTACAAAACATTCAGAAATCATTCCAGGGCAAAGAGCTTCACAATAATTACAATAAAAAGTTAACTCAAGCTGTTTTCATTATTCTCTTACCTTGAAAACAGTTTTTGTTGCTCTGATTCATTGAAAATATTAAACAGATCTAAATACAGCCTGTGAAGCAGAAGACCTTTTTCGTTTTATTCCTTTCAGAATTCATATAAATGACCAAATTCCAAGCAAATTCAACAAAGTTATCGTACAATTTGAAAGGAAAACAAAACAAATTGTTACCGTAAAGGCAAAAAAAAAAACTATTTTACTGCCTTCGAATAAATTACACATAACTTATGGATATTAGTTCAAAAACGCATCATTTCCCAACTAAATTGATTACCCATATAATTTTAACATAGGTTTTTGTGTCAAGTACTAAACAAACGTTATAAACAATTAACTTGTAGGCCAATCAAGATCTGCGATCTGCTCTTGTTTGTTAAGACGTGACTTTGTATCCAAACCTTATTCACTCTTTAACACATTTTGACCCTAAAATCATTAAACTATTGACACTTATGGTGAAAATAAAAGAAAGATTTATGTAATCGGTAAATTACAACTGTCTTTAATATAGAACTTTCCAAGTTTTCAACTAGTATATTTACAACAAATGCAAATGATTATCATTGTGGGTTGATTTTCTGTGGTGCTTATTTTAGACTTAAACACCTGTTTTCCATGTTGAGTACATAGAAATAATTTCTACAATCATTATGTAAAATTAAATAAATCATTTTAATGATTATTATTTAAATTATAACTTAATTTTCAGAGTCATTACATTAGACAACATATTCATTTTATGGGAGTTGTGTAACAAAGAAAGTACTTTGTCAATGTAGGTATGACATGCCAGATGCGATATTACAATCATCTCAAAAACGGATTCCATTAAGTGTGTGCGTTGATGTGTTTTCATAATGGTATGCTGCTTTTAGATCAAAAGGTTATGCTGAATTGCGACTACTTAAATGTAAGCATAATGTCATATAGTACTGAATAAAATGCAAATCTCATTAACGGTTGCCAAATGTATTTTTGCTAATGTCCTTTGCATTGAACGTACAAAACACTTATATCATTTTGCAAATGCAACATAATAAGTCGGTAAATGCGAGTAGTTATGTCATGAATTAATAATCCGTTTGAAGACATGAAAATACATTAAAACTTGCCTATCAAGCGAAATGGAATAACAAATCGGAAGATTATACGATAAATTCAATCAAACCTGACAATATTTTATAGTCCTATTAAATGTGTTCTTTCAGTAAAATGATGATAGTTTATGACTTAACGAAGAAATAAAGATTCGGAAACATTCGCTCTAAATCCAAGTTATTTACTTTTTTTGTTCACAAAATTGTTCATTAATCGTTTTTTCCCTCTGAATATATTGCATTCCGATGCAATTTGTTAAAAAAAAGCCTCTATTGAATTCACATTAGTTTGATAATGTAAAGCATTTTTGACGCATGCTTAAAAATTAAACACAAATGTATAATTAGTATAATGTTGAAAAATCACGCCTTTTGTGCATATTTAAACTTTATGCTATATGTCTATATCATTAAAAAAGATAATCAAAGACATGAACACTGAATCCCCCTTTACAAAACAAACTGTCTGTTTTTGATCCAAAGAGTGACAAGAATTATAAAAGAAGGAAAACTTTCAAAAAATTAATTACAAATCTGTTTGGTCTGTTGCCGAAAGAAAATGCACTATAATATAGTTGAAATCTCTGAAAAATAGATTTATTTTTAGTTTGAATTTTCTCCCAAAAAGGGAAATCTTATAAAATAACAAATACACACAGAAGAACTACTAATCAATCAGGATAGTCTTTTATAGTTATTTTTTTCGTTATATTTTTTCAAATAAATTAAATTATATTTGAAAATTCTCTAGACTAACAAATCCAGGAAATTGATATGTTAATGATCATATAATTCATCACCTCATAACCTCTGTATTTTAATTTAAAAAACTTCTATTTGAATAATTTATGTAGTAAAAGTGAATGATTTATTGCACGAACATTTCAGACATGTAAAATGACATTTTCAATAGTCTTGACGAACCTATCTGTTCTGTAATAAATACAGAAAATGTCAATTCGTTCTAGACTATCGTGACCTTGTGTATATATACAAACAAGATATGTATCCAATTCTAAATATTTTTTTAAAATCGTTAAAATGATAAAATATTGATTTTATATAAAATTAGATTTCATCTCAAAAAGCGCGCTTTCGCCTCTGAATATATTGAATCCCTTTCGAATGCAAATTGTAAGTTTTCAATAATTTGATTATGCAAAGCATTTCCGACATATGCATTTTTATATACACTCCCTCCTCATTAATATTTCTTGCGCTTTTCACTGTTTGCCAATGCCATAAAAGTGATGAAAGACAAACCCACGCGTTAAGCAAACACAATTGATACTTTGGTTATCCAATGAAAAGAAGGAAACACTTCAGATGGGTTAATAACAAATACATAAATTTAGGCAAAGTTTGGCCCGCTGCCGAGAGATAATGCATTGTACAAAGTTCCATATTCGTAAAAAATATTTTTTCTCTCAAAAATATATGTTATATACAACACATTTGAGCCGCGTCACGACAAAACCAACATAGTGGGTTTGCGACCAACATGGATCCAGACCAGCCTGCGCGGAATCCATGCTGTTCGCTTTCAGTTTCTCTACTTGTAAAAGGGTTTGTAAGCAAACAGCATGGATCCTGATCAGACTGCGCGGAATCGCAGGCTGGTCTGGATCCATGCTGGTCGGAAACCCATTATGTTGGTTACAATCAAGTGATACTACATGTATAATACACTATCAGAAAAAAAGGTTACTATATCTGAATTTCAAAATGTTTAGGATGTTTATACTATATTAGTTTCATTCATGTGAGAATTAACATAATTTTAGTTCTCTGGAAAAAAGAATATATTATATAATCCTAAAACGATATCTATGTAAAAAGACATCTGTACCAAACAGATTAATTGTGTTGAGATTTACTTTGTTTGTTTTGCTGTGTTTTAAATAATTCCTTATTCTTATAAAAAGGACCCTCTGCCGAAGTATAATCGAATTCTCTTGTATCTAGTCAGGCAGTACATTTCGCTATTTTATGAATGTATGAGATTATTTTATCTTTCTGCAGTACCGATGACATTCACATAAGCCATTGATCAGTAATACATTTTAACGTTAGGTAAAATGTGTTTTTTTTTTCTGACATTTTCTTCATAGCACAAGAAAATAAGATCCAAATATCTATAATGATGCATATTGCTCCGATACAAAACATGTAAGCATATTTACATACATCTTAATCTTGAGTTTCCAAGTACTTTTAAAATTACATAACCTAATTTGTACAGCCAATATCAACCATTATCACATACAATACCTACGATATAATAAATTCAGTAACAAAAGAAAAATAACACACATCAATGGAAGCTTAATTTTGCAAATGTCACGATACCGGTTTTGTTTATATTGAACTATAGAAAGACGTTGATCTATGCTACGAACAAGTATACGATATTATAAAGTTCGTTCATATAAAAATAATATATCTACCTTAACAGACAATCTTCACATAAATCTGAATATATCCTTTAAAATTAAATAAAACCTTTTCTTGTATCCTTATTATTACAATAATACTATCCATTTATATCGTCATCTGAAAAGTAGCGTTTGTTTCTCTGTTCTTGTAATGTAACGAAAACAAATACGGCCAGCTATCAGAAAATTGATATTGCAAAACAAAATTGTAGTCATTATTCATGATACTGCTCGGAGACCATCAACCGGACACTTTTGGAACATTTTTCGGTACAGATTTCATAATTTTTAACCTAGAGACCAAAATATTTGACACAGTTCAGCTAGGTTCTTCTCCTAACTAATAAACTAGTTTGTTTATTTCTGATTGTATTGACACTTATATCTGAGGCTCGACAAGGAGGGTATCAAAATTACCTAAATTGTCTACACTACAGTACCATGTGTCCGGACAGATATGTACATGATGTGATTTAATTCAGATAAAAGCCTGGGTGTTTTGATTTTTGATTTGTAAAATGATATACAATATGTCAGCCACAAATGCTGAAGTTTTGGATATTCTATTATTCACTTTTCAAATGATTATGGCTGGTATATGAGGTCAGGCATTGCTTTCTTGACCCCCGAATTTCAACGTTAACATTCTTGAAATAGACATTAAAATATTACCATTTTCGGAGGTTGAAATACATTCATTTACTTAATTTTAAAAGAAACATGCACTTACTGTTGATAAAAAAAAGTGACTGACAAACACTGAACAAAGAAAATACTAAATTAAGCATTTTCAGGGCCGTCTGGGTTTGGTGGTTGTCCGGTTTTGGTGGTCCCCAACCAGTAAAGTAGAAGACCTATACAGCATTTATGCGCCTTTGTTTTTGTTTTTTGTCATTATTATAAAAAAAAAAACAATAAACATAGATACTGCCACTAATATGATTTAAATTGTATACATTGGGCAAGGTTCATCACAATTTTTTTCTCATATATTCTGGTACTTATCATCACTTAGTCTAAATCTCAACATATAAGGGTAACATTTATTTAGACTTCGTTTAAATCTATTACAAAAATCTGTATGAAATTATTGTTAAATACGATTATGTAAGGCCAATATCATTACTATTCCTTACAACGATGTTTAAATTATTAATCAGAATTCGGTTATCTTTGAATTTTAGGAATAAATTGCACCATTCTAATGCATTGTTTTGGCTTCTTATAAATAAAACTTATACGAGTGTGATAGTTTCTCAGCAAATAGGCTTGGTGATCCTACAGTTTTTTACGTTATTTATTTTTCTTAAAATATAGGTGCAACTCTCCGCCGTTGAAGAATAACTTCCTATGATATAATCTAATTGCTTTGGCAGGGATTGTCTAGTTAGAGACAAATATATAGTGTACCCGGAGGATATATGAATATATCTTGCAATAATGACAAACGGGGTCCTATATAATCAAACAATCTGACATCAGTATTGATTCTCAGATTTATGTAACTGAAAGATTTGTTGCATAATTGTCTGAATGTATTCTAAAATGGATCATTCAGAAAATTGCCGTCGTTATAGACTATAATTTCAACAATTACTTGCAATTAACCTTTGCCCTATCAATGCGTTTTTCATACTGTTTATTGCTTTCAAAACAATCGGTAATAATGTAATATAGTATTCTAAATAAATATAGTTTGGAAAGAAATAATCACATAGCTCCGATAGTTGATACATGTATTTCTGGGGTCGCGAACAAGTTTGTTAAGGCATATGTTTTTATCTTATCATTACACCTTTAAGTTTGTTATTATAGAATGGAATGTATTGAAACATTTAAATAAATGTGAATATACGTGATATTCACTTGTATCCTGAAGTACACATTTGGTACGTTTTTTATACGTTTACAACATATTATATAACTTTATAGCCAATTGCCTAAGCAAGTCGGTAACAGACATAAATATGCCCAAATATTATACAATAAGAACTTATAATATTTTTTATCATTTGTTTTAGAAAAAAAAACTCAACAATTTTGATTGAAGTACAGAAACACAACTGATACTAGTTTAGACACTCTTTTCTGTTGCCTTATTCAATTTATGTCCTAAAGAGTCATTAAGTAACGCAAAAACAAATGACAAAATTGTTATGTCTGTAAGATTCGATTAGGATTGACACCTTTATGAGGATTCTGCCGTCATTATAGACATCAAGCTATGCAACTTACGTATAAAACGGAAAGGGAAAGAAATAAAACAAAGAGAAAAAGCAATGAAATTTCTACGTTTACAGACACTGTCACTTAAAATCTACATGCCTACAAATTTGATTAGGACAATGCCTTCTTACTTTAAATACAGTACAACAGATGAATGAAATTTTAGTTTTTGAAGGAAACAAAAATTACTTTGTTTATATCAGGCCCGTTATGCCACAGAAATGCTTTAGTTTAAAGTGACATTATGTCCATCTAATTGTATATAGTGGGTGAACAGGTGAGAGTCAAAATAAATTTTCCTTTTTGCCATAATTCCTTTTGATTTTTCTAATCTTTTTACTTCGCATAAACAATAAATAGCGGCCTGATCCAAACGAAATTTCTGTAAATATCATTTAGAATTTACCTGTAACGTTCAATTTATAAAAAGAGTGGGGCAATCCTTTTATATTTTAGCCAGATTTTAAATTTTATCCTAAGCATTTTCCAATATCAACAGTTTGTCAAATATCCTTTAAACAGTCAATCTTTTGAAATATAAAGTTAATTCACCTCAACTTGACTATAAAAATATGAGCATAATGTCACTTTGAATGTCTCAAAAGCTTTGTTCTTTCGATGTCCTTTTATAGTTTCCATACAGTTACTCATTTACCAAATACCTGAATAATGCTTTGCTTTTGTTGCTTTTCGGCTATAAAAATGCTTCAATACTGATAAAACTGTTGGCACAAATGTTGACTGGACCATAGCCTCTGTAATAGCATGCTCAATCGTAAATTTCTTGTTACCATGGCAACGGGGGAACGTCTCAAAATTGCGAAAAATCACTATTTTGCATTGTTTTTTCCCATCAAAACTGATTGCCAAGTGCTGCAACTTCTCAATGAATTGAGATAGAGTAAAAGAATTTTCAGCGTCGGTTACTAGTAACCCTTAGATCGAGGCCATTTTTAGCCTGTCACATATCCAAAAATTTCTTGGCGATGAGGCACATCCCCCTTTTGGCAACCCCTGTTGTACCATTTTGATGACATTTCACAAACGAAAATCAGTTTTTGGGGCATAAATAGGGCATTTTTCAATTGTTGGGTCGTCTATTGGAATCAACATGTCTTTTGCAGTAATGACGTAAAAGACGCCTTATGTAATATGTTTGTTAGAAATAACATTGAGAAAGGTACGAAACGTTCGTATTGCCTTATTTCTGATTTTGCTACTTTTAGTTCACAAAGGCTGTCCTACTTATAACACGGATCACTTTGTTACGGCAAATCAAATAAATGATGTATAAGTAATAATGATATTTTCATCTATTTTTATTTGTCTGAGTTATCACCTGAAATTTGTTTCGAAACATATATAGGAATTATACTTTGTCGATGTTCATACAGGTTCATTTAAACATATTTTTCTCAACAACATAAAGATTCAATTTATGTATCAAAATTGATGTGTTTTCGTTATGGAATTCTGCCATTCAGATCATCGGGCTAAGATGCGTTGAAATTACTTAAATGTACAATAATACAATAACTGCTTCGTAAAGATAATGGATAAAATGACAACCCCATTAAAGTTGCCAAATGTGTTTTTGTAAATGTCAGTTGTGTTGAATGTAAAACACTTATCAATCTGCAAATGCAAAAAAATTAATCCAGTAACCAGTTAATGTGACCAGTTTTTTTTCTCTTGAATTGATTATTCTAAAGAAAGCAGGAAGTAAAGCTCTATTGCATGAGACAATTAATGAGTATTTCCCTAAGTCAGCTGAACATGAGAATCGAAATTGTAATACCTAAATCAAATGTGTTCCTCCAACAAACACACGGTGCTATTTAAAATGATAATTGGTAATTATCCTTTTCATCTTTTATCTTTTAACAGCTTAACGTTTTACTGCTTTTTGGTGTTTCAAATATATTGAAATTTGCTCAAGAGTAATTTGATATAAGAACAATGACTATTACTTTGCTGGATTACGTACTATGCACTGTCATTTACATTATGAAATATGAAGAAAGGTAAAAATAAGTCCCATCAAAAAGAAAACTAAATCCTCTTTGGCATACTCGCACATTTTGCTGTTTGGCAATATCATTAAAAAGTGATAAAAGAAATGAGCCCTATCAAAACAAACACTGCTGTCACTTGTGTTATCCCAAGAGTGATAAGAATAAAAAGAAAGGAAAACATTTCGAGGGAAGTAAAAAATTACAAAAATCAATATCAAGTAATGGCAAACAAATGCAAGTTCGGCATTATACTTTGTAATAGCTGATCTGTTTTTATCGAGGTGAAAATGCACGGTAAAAAGTCGATCACGAAATAATCAAAGTTTACCACTTTATAGTTATATTCTCCTTACATTTTTAAGAAACGTGTTCAAATTCCAGAAAATTGCTAATGCTACAAAGCCTTTCAATTTTATTTTAAATTATACAATTAAGTCGTTTACTTTGAATAGAAATATTTGTTTAAGATATATAAAAACTTTTTCAACAAATTCATTAATATTTATGAATATATTTAAAGGGTAAAGCTAACAATAGTAGGATTTTTACTTTGCTGCTATATAGATAACTATGTCAATAAACAAAACTTGTGTAAGGGAGTACTGAACTTTTTAACTTTATCTTTTTTAAAAATGTTACGTAAAATCGTTATAATTAACATCTAAAATAATTATTTTTATTGCAAAACCTTTTAAGTTCAATAATTTTACATTTTGACAATTTGTCAAGCTTGCAACAAAAACAACGCCAACCAACCAAACAAACAACACAAGAATTTCTAAACTATAAGGATATTCTTCTTAAGTTCAACTTTTTTGTCAATTAGTATGCTAATTGTAGGCTCACAAGCTAATCGATACAGTAAATGATCGAAAGCATTCACAACCAGAAAATACCATTTCAATTAAAGGTATCTGCGTCTTAAATATTTTATGTAGCAAGTGTAAATGATCTGTTGCATAATTTTTGTAGAAGTTTAATATTACACTTCCAATCTGTTGGTGGTGTGAACAACTTGTAAATATATAATAGATAGATATACACAATGTTGGTTTGTTTGCCAAAACGTCACGTTGTTTGACCTTATGTCCGTTTTCCGAGTAGGTAAGTACTTACGCTGTGACTCCGGGAGATTATTCTTCCTTTAAATATTTTTATTTTTCTGGATGAATTTTCATAAATCACCTATATACTTTCATGCGATGCTACAATCATAGAACATATAGTGTACCTAAAATATAATTTGTTTCTTAATTTTCACCATTTACTAATTAAAAAGTGGTTCATTATAATCATACTTCAATAAAATTGATTGTTATATGGTTTAATGGTACTTTATAAACATTGGAATAACTTACAATTTGAATGAATATTTTCGGCTGATGCAAAATATAATAGGTAAGACATGAAAAACAGATGAGAAACAAAGAAAGATTTATTCACATTAATACATAAAACTTGAAGAAAACAATTTGAAAATGTTTTGACAATATATTGCAGTTCCTACTTATGCAGTATAAAAGTAAGCATTATATTGCTACTGTCTATGTATAAATTGTACACGTTTTACTGTTATAACATATAATAAATGTAAAAAAGGTATCTACCTGAATATTAATTATCCACAACTTATCTTAGTATATCCTTTAATAATACAGCAATATGCGTTAACTCATAGTTTGTGATACACAGTAGCACTTCATAAGCAAAATTTGATTCAAATTATATTAACCTGTTTTCTTTTTCTACCCCAATGCAATTATTATCGTATGAGAATTTTCTGTTCTTATAAAGTCACGAATAACAATAAGAAAGATCGAGAATATAAAACAAACTTAACATATTTTTATTATTATTATCATACATATTAACGTCAAACACCTCAATGGCATATTTGCGCCTCGTGTTTTGCCAATACTATTCGAAAAATCCAAGAAATAAGCTATAGCTGAATCAACACAGCTACTGTCACTCCTGTTTTTTTCAGTTATAATTTCGAGAAAGTGTAATATTCAGAAACTTTAAAAGTACATTTTTTAACTTTAGAGAAACAAATGAATAATGGAAACCTCTCATTACCAGGCCAAATTGTCAACATCTTGATTGTTCTTGCTGTGTTGTCAAAATATAACAAATTAGTCATGATCAAAAGAATTATATACAATTATCCGTAATGCGAAAAGTGTGATGAAACATTGTGTTTTATGATTGATTGTGCTTGTACATCTTCATCGCAGCTGACTGACAACAAAATAACATCTTTAAAGATGTAGACTAAATTTTTCAAAATGTGTTCCTGATTTGCCCTTTTATTTAAACAATTTAATGAACGAATGACAAAAATGTGTCACGACAGACCAATCAATGTACTTAAAATGTGTGAAATATTATCCAAGTCTAAGCATAATCTTATTTTTACTCATCACACATTGTTTTAAATTATCACCTACTATCACTTATGCCAATAAATGACAGAAATATGGACTAGACATGACTATCAGTTAATAATTGTATCATGACGGGTTTTATCAAAGTGGTGCATGTATGTTCTACACTAAGCCTTGTGCACTACATGCTTATTTAAACTACAAATCATAAATGGTACAATCCACACCTTTTATTACAAAATATACATTTTAGTTATATTATAACGAGAAGTATCTCTATGATAATATTATGTAATTCAGTAAATAATAGTTGTAGACAAATTCAGTAACAATGAAATGCTGAAAGAGCAAATATGGTGCTTTTTCACAATTATGATTGAAACTGCATTAAGAATTTTGAAAACCAGTTTACTAATTTAAAATCATTCTTAAGTTTCAAATTTATATAAAGGTAAAAATGTGTCTGAATCAAATGGTGTGTAACATTTAAAAGTTATATTTATCATTAGGTGAAAGTAGATGATATTCAACAATATATCAGTTGACATTAAGCAAAATACAATAAGCAAATTCTGAACACGCGAACTTGTGGAGAAAAATAAATAAGGATTTAAAAACTTGTTACATTCATTTTTTGCCTCTCAAAAAGAAACTTCCAGATTGTTATTGTACCTTTTTATAGAAACATGTTCTTCAATAATTGTATGTTGTGCTCGGCAGGACCCGATGTTGAAGATTAATAACTTTGGCAGTGCACATTAAAACCCTAATATTGATTATGTTGTCATCAGAATTTATCACTCTCATTCCTGTTTCAATGTTATGGATGTAACATGAAGCAAGAAAATAGCATTCTGCTCTTTTCTTCATTTTTCCGTTTTATTTAACTAAATTAATGTAGTGGATGTAATATTTCTTCTAATATACTCTTATTATTTTTTGAATTGCTGTATTGTGGGTCTTCCTCAATTTTATCAAACGCAAAGTAAATTATCTCATCATTTGGATTGAAATATTTTCAAAATGTTTAGTATGATGAAAAAAAACATTGAATTTCCCATGGCCGTCTTACTTATCTTTAAGAAAATAATTTATAACTATTTTTTATTATTCATCCGCTTTGTAACCATCAAATGCTATATAACATATTGTTTGGAGCACATTTACCCAATATTCTATCGCAATGACTATGCTTAATATATCCTTTTACGGAAATTCTGCGAGTCATGATTATTAGAAAATTATCATACATATTAATCAAAACATTAGAATTTGAAATACAAATATATGTTTTGGTCCGGATACTTGATAACAATAATTTAGTCTGGTTTCTATTTATATATTATAATAAAGTAGCATGTCTGCGTGTTACCTTTCAAGTGGTTTTTATGTGACTGGGATCAGCAACTGGTTAAAATGAACGTTTACCTTCAATGTTGACATTTATACTGATATTTTCTTGGACATTTTTACATTGCGTTCTTACAATTGTGTCATTACAAATCATAAGAAAAACTTCATATAGGGCGAGCAAACTGTTTCTAGAAAGAACGTCTAGGTTTGAAATTGATAGATAACCCGGAGGATATCTCTTGAGACAATTTCTTAGACCTTTTCTTCAACCATTTTGATGCTGAGATGGATGTTTGTTCCAGACATAATTCTTGCATAACTGTCTGCAAGTATTCATAAGAATAATTCAGATAATTACCGTCATTATAGACCATTATTTGAACAATATATGGCAATACAAGACATTTGTTTAAAAGTCTGTATGAACTTGGTCAATATACATTATATTGATATAATTTAAGGAAATTTGACATATAAAGTTTAGGCTAATATAAGATTACAAGCTTGTAGCAAACTGTTGTTGTAACAGTTAAAACTAATTCGATTGCATCTTGTTTTCTTTCTAAATAATATCAATGTTATGGAAATACATACTCTGTAAGCTTATATGTGCAAAAATGTTTACAGTTATACTGCTTATGATTATATACGAGTACATTAAAAATATGACTTGAAACAAAATATCATCATTTATATATAAATATTGTCTTTTCTGTATTGTATAGTTTTGTGTATAATCTAGTGAAATTTGTTAAGTCTATTATTTGAAGTTTGTAATACATAAACAGTTAAATATATAAACTTTAAACATGGGACATTAGTGTAGCTCAATCCATAATACATGTATTGAATAAATCATAACTTTTGTATCGGTTATACTTTCTGTATCATATTTTCCCTTGTTTTTTTTTTAGAAAACAACATATTATAAGCTAACTTCTTTTACCCTTCCAATGAAAAAGTTATATAAAAATGCGAGCTTTTATTATGCTTATATAATTATTAGAACTAGGATTTGAAAATTATATTACATAGATTAATGCATATAATAATATGACTTTGCATCATAATCCTTGGTATCAAATATCTAAAAAATTAACAAAAACAATCGATTCTACATGTATACCTGTTCCTCGTATTATCAGGGTATCTCGGATTGGGCTTTCTTTAGGGATTCTGTTTTCTTAAATTTTATCAGGGTTTCTTGTTTTAACATGTTAAAGACAGATTATATTGGTGCTCCAGGATCCGAAAACATGTCTATTGTGTAGCGTTTATATACCAAATCAACATTTAGATAAAATGTGACAAAAACTTCATGCTTGTTTTGAAAATATCAGAAAATCCAGATACATGTGTTAAAATTTACATTGTTTTATTTTAATCATACAAGAGTTATGTTTATTGAATAATAAAACAAATATACTTTCTATTATAATGTATTTTAAACACTTCATCAAGACTAGCACTAAGTTTTTAAGTGATGTTCGGAATAAATTATTTCATAGCCACCAACCTTCAACAACAAATCAAATTCCCAGATGATACAAGAAAGTACATAATAGTAGTTCATTAAGTGGTTAAGGGCAAGTATTCACAAATAGAAAAAATATATATTTGTACTGTTTTCAGATTTGATGTTTTTTGTTCATAATATCTAAAAGGGAAATAAGTCATTATGAAATTATGGCTCAAAATAACTATGTATACACGTTATGTAAAGTTCATCTATGCCAATTTAGGCATTAGCCCAACGATAATACGATACCACTGGATACAAGCACATTAAAGACAAATGCTGTACATTTACAGGACAACGAACTTTTAAAGGTCATAACTGATTTTAATGTTGGAAACGGGTCATTTACAAACATATGTTCGTTTTTCACACACTGATATATTAATGATCATTGTCCCAGAAAAACAATCCAGGAAAAATATAATGAAAAATAAAAGACGGAAAAGAGGTTAAAACCAAAACTACTTTAGACAGTATTTCAGCTGGCTAATTCAATTTATGTCCTAAAGGGTCATTATGTAACGCAAAAACAAATGAGAAAGTTGTTATGTCTGTAAGATTCGATTAAGGTTGACACATTAAGGAGAATTCCGCTGTTTTTGTAGACATCAAGCTATGCAACTTACGTAGACAATGTTAAGGAAATAAAATGAAACAAGAGTTAAACAATAATTGTTTCTAAAGACCCTTTCTGTGCATTTGTTTTTATTACATTATATAGTATTTCGATTAATATATCATTTCTTATTTATTTTAGAAAAATGATTACTATCTTTATACGATTTTTTTATTTAGTTAATAAGACAGAATACTGAGTTTTGCATTTGCAAACAACTAAACAAAAAACAATTGCTCAAACGAAGGCGTTTTGTATAATATTTTCTTGACATGAACTCCACTTCTTCTTTGGAATGATGTGGCTGTCGTTATTACAGAACCAAAACTTAAAAATGTGTATTTTTTGTTCACAAATTGTTCAATTTTAAATGCCATTGAAAATGACGTTTAACACGCAAGTTAATTTATGCTCGAAACTTAAATTCTGCTGTTATTGTTGACAAGTCACTTCCACACTCTCATGCGCATTATAAGCAAAGCTCAATTACAAAAGGTTTACAAGTTTTAAAAAATGTTTCTGTTTAATTGAAATACCACCAACGTTAGCGACAAACCAAACTACTTCTTCTATAAAAGCGCCGAATGCAACATAAATGCTTATCTGAACATTCCGCC
The DNA here is from genome assembly GCF_026571515.1 of Ruditapes philippinarum. Taxonomy (NCBI): domain Eukaryota; kingdom Metazoa; phylum Mollusca; class Bivalvia; order Venerida; family Veneridae; genus Ruditapes; species Ruditapes philippinarum. The sequence goes on along the minus strand of NW_026864819.1, from coordinate 72,538 downwards.
CACTTACCCCACTTAGCCCAATAGGGAGAGCATCAGATAAGTAATCAAACGATCGCTGGTTCGATCTTCAAGAGAGGTGGAATTTTCCAGTGAAAAATGGTCATTGGCAATGAGTCTATTGTTAATGGTCATCTATCTCTCACTGTTTATTCGTAAATCATGTTGGATAAGTAATCGGTCACTTACGGAAAACATTGAAAATTTCTAATTCGTTATCCAGGAAAGCCGATTTTGTAGATCGGTCATCAAAAAAGGATCAAAAACATAATGATAAATCGGCGTGAACCCAGAAATACAAACAAACTTTAAAAAATGAGAATGAAGATAAACAAAGCAAAGCAACGTTCACAAAACGCAGCCCCGACACAACCCAGCCACACCAGTAGGGCACCCAAAAAGGCACCGAACTAAAATTTTGAAGAAGACACATACCGAATAACCGAGTATCATTTTACTGAAGGAAGGAACCGACAGGACAGTTTGATGATTAGGCAAATGATGTTTTCTCTTACAGATGCTGTTTGATTATTTTGAGATAGTCCATTATTTTATGGAAAATACGTTTTTGTCATCGGAATTTAGTTACAAACGATCTCTGCGTAGTTTATGTAAATTTGATGACTCGATCAATGCAATCAATATTGTTTTCCATAAAAAAGTTTGCTTAAGATGTCATTATAACGGTAGTTTCTCATGCGAAGGTTAACCCATAAAAATCTTTGTAATAAATCATTGACAAAAATAAAATATTTTTGTTTATTTTTATTTTACAAAGTACAAAATGAGATCATTACCTTAATCTTGATGGCAAACTTCAGCTAAAAATATGAATGTCCATCTAATTTGTATAACTTCCATGACAGAAAATGAAAAACTAGTGTATTTTTCCTTGCCGTGTAAATTGCTACTACTTTTGTCATGAAAGAATGAAAGAAAGCAATATAGAAACTAAACACTAAAACAAATAGAACAGAGGTGATAAAAAAATTGAAACTAAGTTTCATTCATTTTGTACACTTATACATGTATATATTAAATGTTTGAATTTGGGCTTACAATTGTTTGAGGTGGGGGGCTGGTGGTATGTAGGCGAACATTTTCATATAAAACTCGTCCGTTTATGATATGCCTCGAATCTATTCCTACTTTCTAATTTTGTCCCTGTTCTGAAATACATTAAGATTGAGATACGTTCAAAAGACAAGTTATTTGATTTTGTTAAATTACTGAGTTTATGTCAAATTCACTTTGTCTTAATTTGAAACGTCAGGCCTTTAAAGAGACATTAATTGCCCTCTGTCGCGTCCATTATTTGAACGAATTGTCTATAGCATCAGTAACCAACGCAATAATAAAATGTAAATATCATTTGTTCATTTGGGATCCAGTCCTGCAATTGGTAGCCAAAATCCTACAAATCAAAACAATTTTAAGTCAAGATGTATGTATCAAAGAAGAAACACTTTTGACTATGTGCTTTAATTTGAAAAAACTTCATCGTTCAATATTTACAATAATTTTGTTACACAAACATAGTACGCTGTGATAATGACTCATAACTTATGATTTTCTGTCTAATTTTCGCTGATTCATTATTTCGTTGACCAATGACGGTTATAATATATAACCGAACATACCCAATGAAATTGTGAACTTAATAAGAAGAATTAGAAGTAAGAGCTAGACCCTAACCCTTACACACCTTAGCCTTTATCACGCTCAATTTGTTAAACATTCTTGGGGGATTCTGTTTCTCTCTATTTTATAACAATTAGAGAAAAATTCAAAATATGTACCGCATAGTGAACAATGTAGACCATTATGAGGCAGCTCGATGGTACACGCTGATTAACCTCTGCATCTGTCGTAAAGGTATATACTCAACTGTAGCCGCAAGCAGATAAAGACACACTTAACATGCATTACAGGTCTGATGTCTCGCAATTTGAATGCTGGTTTTTGTATCAATTTTTAAAAATAACAATCATAAACAAGAACTTATGCTGATAATCTTAGACATTACGAAGTTTTATCTGTAAAGCACCTGCTACGGGGTATAAATGATAAGATAAACAAAGTCCATGACTAACAACTGATACCATTATGTTTGTTGTATTAAGAAGCGAGGGAGGGTTTATTTTTTTAAGAATTTAGGATTTTTTAGTAAAGTTTTCTGATTAAGATATATTTCAATACTAACATGCATTAGAGAAAAACTTTGAAAATTTAAGTCCTCGTTCATCAAATATGACGAGAAGTGATCATGTTTCTTTGACTGACTACGTAAATATGTTTTGATTTAGTTTATTATTTATTTTCTGCAATACTTCTCACAGCGCTTTTATACACGTAGGCAGTTCTTAATCTTCCACACGGCAACGTGTTGCAGATATCATAAAAACATGACAAACGCTTTACTTTGTAAAAGGAGCATTTGAATCGGAACAAATACTAAAACATTTCTTTTAAAAGTATACAAACAAAAAAGTATATGTTTAGATATTTGCATTAAACAATGTAAAAAAACGCCGAATATAAATGCAAAATTGTCATTCTGATTTTTCTTTATGAATTCAGAATGGTGAGCAACAAAATGAATGGAAACAATGACGTATTTATTACACGAACATGTTCAAAACGAAATAAAAATGAAGCTTGAACTTTTGTCACAAGATTCCATGATAGTATCTTTCGAGAAGTCCTTAAATTTCCATTATTGTCAAATTTATACAATGAAGCCGTTCGTCTATGAATAGATAATTGACAGATTGGTATAATTTCAGACAGTGTTGTTTTAATAAGTTATTGAACTGATTACACTGATACCGTGACAAATAAAATTTTTTTTATGCAAATGAAACAATTAATTATACGAGAATAATGGTTTAACTAAAAATTAAACACAGAAAATCTAACATCTGCTGCGTAAATTAAACGCTTTCTAAAATTAAAATAAAAGCATGTGTTATGACAAACTTGCTTATGTGAAAATAAGTATGTTTTATTTATAGGAACAGATAGAGGAAAAGTAAAAACGACACCATAGCAAGTTATATGAATTCAACTGCTCCGAAAGTAAAGCACGGTAAAAGTTCAAATTATTGAATTTCTTTAACAAAAAAAGCAAAATGGTATTTTTGAAGTATTGATAAGATAAAAAAAAATCACTTTTGATTTGCAAAATCAACAAAAAAGCACACAATTGAAATACGGCAGTTACTTCTATTACTGAATAATCAATGTGATAGTAACTAGTCATTCTGATATATACAAATAAAATATTCTTTAAGAGCGGCGTATTGTCTGATTGGGAGCATTTTGCAGGTGCGCGATGCCGTATTATCCTGCCATTGGCAGAAGCTTTGGTAATTACAAACATGATTTCAATTCAATGCCTCGAAAGTAAATTCGTACACTTCGTGCAATCTTTTACATACTACAATTATCTTAATTGCAATAAATAACATAAATTGTATACAAATGACACATTAACGGTTCAATTACATCAAACTATAGCATTTCATTGTCCAAATTATCTAAGAAGAATAGAACTGTCACTTTGAAATAAACACTGGGTAGACACATAAACACCACTTAACGGTCTCGTGTTTTTGTTCGACATAAACATTATTCAATAAACGCCTTCGCAGCAAAGTATGTTACGCAAAACAAATGACAAATTAGTTATCTCTGTACTATTCAATTATACCTGGCACAGATAATTATGGAACTTCTGACGAATCGTGTTCTAAAACAGGCAATGGATTTTCTTGGTATTTACTATTAGATCATACAAGTATGGTTAATATTGATAGCTCCAGTAACATGACCCATTGTGCTGCATTGCAAAAGTACAATGTTTTCAAAAACTATTTCAATTTACTTCATACATCTTTGACAAAAGAGATGATTTGAGGTCTTAAGATAAAACATTTACTGGAGAGACTTTAGATTTACGCTAGATATTATGATAGGATAATAATTAAGTAACTGAACATTTGCATTATAGATAGATAATCTAAATATAATCTTTTCAAACAATTTAATAACTTCTCATCTATTTTCTGATGTTTAACTATAACCTTTCATAACCCATTCAGCATTTTGACCAAGAGCTTATTGAAATAAATCTTACTTTTAATTTATTTTTGGAATAAATTTTTCATGAACCGTGATACCTAAAATCATCTGCCAGACTGATCCCATTATCAATATTATCATTGTATCATTGAATAATCATAGGATCTAGATTCAATGTAAAAGTATTACTTTTTTTCTTAGAGAGCTCGTCACACTCAAGAAGATTTCTTTAAAAGGCTTTAAAAAATAACAATAATTCAATTTTGAGTTCCCCATATCATATTTTATTTTTACTTTGTATAAAGTAGTGTTTTTAGAATGACTATCATTGTATTATATTCTTTGACTGCATATAAATGCAGATTGTGGACCGTTCGTCGAGACAATAAAACAGTGCTGTAATGATAATAAATCAATTAAACAATGCATTGTCATTGACAAGGCTTGTTACCCGCAGAAGTTTAGAACATACCATTTGTTTATAAATAATTCATATTAGTTTGATTGTGTAGGCAGCTTTCCAAGTCCGTTCCTGGACAAGCAATTATAATACTATTAGTTAAATCTACAAGCGTTTAAACATCGACTCAAAAGTTTTGAAGTTGACTTCTTCTGAAGGAATTATGTATTGATGCCTTTGAATGGAAATGAATAAATGATTATTTCTCGGAAGGATTAGATAAAAGTTAGATAATTAAAGCAAAGTTTTCCTAACACAACAACACAATGTAAAATCATATATGCATGTACAAACAGAAATAAAATGAAACTATAGTGCCAATCATTAAATAATGTAGAATAATGTCAGTGTATTGCTAATGTTATCCATCTGTCATCAGGAGTGACTTTCCTATTATCATTGATGGCATACATTTGCATAATAAAGTATAAAGATTGTCTTTTGTAATAACATATTTATCACATAATGCTAATGTCTAGGCTATTGAGCACTTTAAGATATTCAGTATCAGATTTGTACTATAATATTGCATATGTTGCAAAGAAGTAAGATCAATCCCAAAGCAACATCGCTCGATATTTGATAAATATGTTTTAAATGAATCTATCTCATTGAAAAATAATAGAACATTGCAAAATTAATCATAACATCGATATTATACAATTATTGACTAGTGAGCCATTGAATATGATGTGAATTTCACCGGCAGATGACCAAGGCGAGGTCAATATGACTTTCTGCTGGTGAATATCACATCATATGATTAATTTTGGCAAACGGTGTTAAGATATTAACTTACCTTTATTTATTTATTTATTTATTTATTTATTTATTAGATTTGAAATATAGTTTTTGATGTTGTTTGAATAGGATAAGAATTTAAACAAGAGCATCGCTAGGCGGAGCATTATATGCCCCAAAGTGATTTTTTAGTAAAGATGAAGCATTTGTAAGACATTGGAATTAAATTAAGTATTATCTCTTTCAAATAGCAATCCTCCTGTGAAGTTTGAATATTGTGGTCCAAATGGAACTTAAGTTATGCTATAGTGACCTTGACCCTTGACCTTGTGACCCCAAAATCAAAAGGGGACAGACGGACGGACGGACGCCAGGGGGTATAACATAATATGCCCGAAATTCTTTCGGGCATATTCTTTCGGGCATATAAAAATCACAAAAAGTACAATCTAATATGCATTTTCCCTCGTTGAAGCGCGGGAAAAAAGACGAAGGTGTTAGGCGTGTAACGACTACATGAACGCTGCGCATACAACAGTAATTTATGTTTATACTCATCATTGTGGTGGAGCATTTAAGTTTTATAGTAAAGTATTGATATTTTAATCAAGAAATATGCCATAAAGAACAAAACGCAACAATTATCAATTATATATTTTTTATTTAACACGCCTAATTAATAGTTTGCGTACGGTGTAAGGTCATTGAATATGAATCTCAATCGATTTTAGACTGGGCAAAGCCAATTCAGCCAGTGAATATGATTTTATAAAAAGTTATGTTGCTTACTGTTTGGACCAATGAGATGGCAGCTGTATTTAGATCATATAATAATATGTTTTATTATATTGCCAACCAAGTATTTTCATTACACAAAGAAAAAGTAGTACGGATGACAAATGTAAAATTAAATATCTTAGTAGGATGGGATGTTTTATCCATTAATTTGTTTTATAAGCTCGATAAAATTGTTATAGATTCATATTAGAGATATTTCTTTAATGCTGAATTTAAGTATGGCATTTGTTTCTAAAAATATGAGAAATGCAATCATGTTCATTTATACGTTTGTACAGCCCTATAACGATAACTTTTATATAAATTAATAATAAGAAATATTGAGTGTACACAAATCATAATTTACATGAAAGTTTGATAAACCACTTTCAATTTCATTCGGTTATACTTTCAATAAAAAATTGAAAGGTTCACCCGAATGACGTACTTATCACAGCTAGTTTATCAAGTGTAAGTAGACTTGTGGACAAAATGTGACAAGTTTGTAAATCAAATACATACAACGCAAATTTCATTAATTTCCCAGAGGCTTTAGAAATGATAAGCATTAATACTAATCTGAGAGAAACGGACAAAGTACTTATTAAAGAGGTCCAATGTGATCCAAAGGCCTAAAGCATTAAAATACATACACATAATTATTGGTGAATTTAAATTGAAACAGTAAGGAAAAGATAATGAAGGCATCCGTTCAGAAAATGAAAATCGAAATTTTGATTTTAATTCAAGCCCGATTTGAGTTTAATATGTTTCTACGCAATCACAATCGAGATGATAATTTTGGAGAAGACACAATAACTGAAAATTTTAACACAAGTTAATGGTCAAAACCAACACCCAACGGTCATGCCGCAGTCCTTTCAACGAAAGTCGGAAACAATCACCTCAGATTTCAATGTATGTTTCTCTCCAATTATCTCCCGGCAGTCAATTTATGTAAAATAATTGTCGGTATATTATTAGTGTTCAATTCAATTAGACTCAATCAAGCTAACAGGAGGTCAAATAAAACTTATTGAACTTCGTACATATGAGCAATTTTACAGTTTTTTCTCAAACAACAACGTACATGTTTGTAAAAATGCATGTTATCTATGTGTGTGTTTAAATTTGGAATATAAAATCGTCATATATGATATATAGTTGTAATCGTAAATATATGCGACATTTTTCCAAAATTATCATGAAATTAAAAACAATATGTTGTTGTGTTGCCTTTGATTTATAAATGACTTTGTGGGCGTATTATTCAAGCATTTATTTGTTTTCTTTGAATTCCTTATCAGTTACAATTTATTTCCTATTATTCAATCATTTATTTGTTTTCTTTGATTTCCTTATCAGTTACAATTTATTTCCTATTATTCAATCATTTATTTGTTTTCTTTGAATTCCTTATCAGTTACAATTTATTTCCTATTATTCAATCATTTATTTGTTTTCTTTGAATTCCTTATCAGTTACAAATTATTTATCATTTTAGTGATTAGCCTGTCCGTGCTCTGCCTTGTGCCCTGTCCTGTTTTTGTTTGGGGTCCGCCTGGGCTCCTTGCCACTGGTTCTTGTTGCTGGGTCATGTGGGGGTTGCGTTCATTTAACATATTTTGTTATTTAAAGGTGTATGTTAAGAAAATATGCTAGAGTAATGGAATAACTTTTGTCTGTTTTCTTTTTGTGTCAGAAATCATACAATCACCTTATTCAGTGATGAAGGTGAATGGTTAAACTAACAAGGGTATACAAAATTCGGCCAAGGGAAGTTGTAAAATTTAATACGCGATGCACGATTACATGTTTGTGATCACGTATCTGCATTGGTGGTACAATAATTCCTACTTGAATACTGTTGTATTATCCTCAGAGATCGTCACTTGCTTTCTAAATGTGTTTTTGACTCTATTTCTGTCAAATAAGAGTTATTTGTGCTGTGTAGAGGGCAAAACAAGTCACCTCGTACATTTACTCAAAGATGCCATATTTTCGATCATTCCAGTAAAAGACCGTACAGCACATTAATGTTGTGTGCGTATGTTTGTGATCCTCTTTTTTCAAGTTCATTTCTCTAATATTTGAATCAAAACTTAGCTACATTACAGCTTACCGACTCAATCAAACCGAACCTGCAACATTTTACAATTTTGTCGTGTTAGACTTTCTTTAGGGATTCTGTTTTTCTCTATTTCATGTTTTCCAAAAATATATTATAGGAGTAATCGTATGGAAATTATGACAAGCTAGTTAATTAAATACATACAAGCAAAATCACAATAATTTCCCAAAGGAATTCAAAATAAACATGAATACAATTCATTGCTATAACATTGGTATCCGATAGTTCATTCAATCAAAAATCATACTGCTTGTTATATATTCACACACTCACTTGTTCTCGAATACAGCATATGTACAAGCCAGCGATGCTCAAGGCGATTACTTGAACAAATAAGATAACGATCTGGAAAAGTTAGATTTACACCAAATTACTGGCCTAATGACAGAAATTATTAACTTGATCCAAGAGAGATGTGAATGTCATTAAAGACAGACATTCAACGCGAATATAGACACCACTTAAGACTCTTATTTCAAGTTGTCCGTAAATAACATTTTCTTTGCGAACAAATTTGTTACGTGGAATAAATGACACAATTATTTAGTCTATACAATTCAATTATATTTGACACCATAAATAAGAACAAATTCAGATAACTACTGCTCATTTTCTGCCTACGCAAGTGAACCATATCCCGTGTTAGATACAACCGTGCTGATACCATGTTTTCTGTAATGCGCTGCAAGTATTTGTGTACTTATTTATTTATTTTTTATTCATGTATTTATGACTTCGCTTTCCTATGATTAATACATGAAACTGCAAACAAAAATTGTAAAGCTGTCATCTACGTACATTGTATTTGTTTGTTTGTTTTATTTGTTTGTTTTATTTGTTTGTTTGTTTGTTAATTTGTTTGTTTTTGATCGAGAAATTTTGTCCAAAAAGTTAACTCATTTGAGACAAGAGCTCTTTTTTGTCAGTCATTATTTTCTTTTCAGAATCTATTATTTTAAACAGCTAAATTGTCTTTATTCTTATAACATGTTTAATTAATAAAAATCTACAAATCCATATGTTTTCTTATCAATAGTATGTTTGTATTGACTGAAGATACTATATATCAATGTACCAAATTTCTCATCGGAGAGCATGTAATCGGGAAGAGTTTTATGTAAACACGTTATCAAGTAATTCAACAGCCAACAGAGTAATACAGCTGGGAATTATCGGATAAATCTAAGCGATGAGATACAGAATTATAACATATGATTGTTTTATCATTTCTTGTTATTTTATGTAAATTCCCACGAGTTTTATATCAATCAATAATAACTCTATATAAATAAAACAATATGACGAAAAATAACCTCATTTTTGTCTTTTTATTAATTAAAGAGTTAATTGTCTTGATTGATATCCGCAGTGTGACACAAAGTTATGTAAGATACATACTAGTAGTGGGAATGAGTTTGGTTTCTCTATTTATAAAAAATACATATAACCCATAATAATGAAAATAATAAAAAATCTGAAGCAAAATAGCTCTTATTGTTATAATGTTTTCTGAGATATAAATTAATAATATTGGCATTGAGATATTATAATTTTTAAACTGTGCATTATGACATTTGGTCACTTATTTATAAGCGTGACTGAGTTCGAATACTAGTTTTCCCACTTTTCTGCAATATTATTGTTTTGTTTTTTGCCTTATAAATGCACATGTAAGTAGTAAAATTTAATGTTAACCTTTGCTATATTGAGGCTAAGCAAGTATTCTACAAATGATATGCTTCCTTCGGTAGGAATAATACTTTCAGCCTAACCATTAATTCTTTATATTTGCATGGTTATCTGCATATTATAAATGGGAAAAGACATTAAAGTTCGATCATTATCGTATATCATTTCTAATAAAATTAGGATTTCTGAGCATTTTATTTGGCTTCTATATATTACATAATTATAATACTTGAATTCTTAAATATTATATTTAATACTTCTGACAGAAGATAATTAAAAGATTGTATAGTTTTCTCCGTTAACATAGTTTCTTGAATTTAACATTCCGGGACGTATCATCAAGGGCGTAATCATTGTGAATAGCAAAATAAATAAAATTACTTTATTCGTCTGCATAATACGAGCATATGCTCATCGCAACATAATACCATTCTATAATGTTGTTTCCACAGGAACACACAAGACATAGGAAATATGGGTATTACGTTATGACAACTTTTTGTCAATCCCGTGAAAATAATTTAGAAATGATGATAACTTTTTTATTATTCTCACATTAAATATAATTTGATAACAAAGATTCAAAACATGACGGTAAAACATATTTTCCATGACAGCAATTTCGAAAATGTTTTTGGGAAATATCACTTCACTCTCCATGTCCCTTTGCAAAAACAATTTAAGGTTTCTTTATATAGTTCATTCTTTGAATAATGGAAAGACATAATAATTTATACTAATTGCAGAATCCTCTGTAAAGTAAACACACAAAGATATCAATCAAAAACCTACAATCTGAATTAAAAAACCTGCTCTTGCGAAAATTGATTAAGTATTATTTGTTTTAAAATACATTAATCTTAAAACGTAATGTAGTATCAATTGAGATAAAACAAAAAATGCTGGATCAAAAACGATCATTAACTAACAACATTTCCAATAAAGTAATCATTATGTAAAAAAAAAGTTATTTTCATCGTAACTTTACAGGAAATCTTCAATCATGTGCTGTGATATCGGAATGAAATTTGAAATGGTCAAACATTCACAGCTGACGAACTTGATGCTTTCTATAAGCTATAGGCGTAATCATATGGAAATTATGACAAGCTAGTTAATTAAATACATACAAGCAAAATCACAATGATTTCCCGAAGGAGTTTTAAATAAACACGACTACAATTCACAGCAATAGTGTTGGTGTCGTAAGTTCATTCAATCAAAAATCATGCCGTACGTAATGTATACACATAATTATCTCGATTAAAGCATTTGTACAAACCAACGACGCTCTAGGCGTCCATTGACAAATAAGATAACGATCTGGAAAACTTAGATTTACACCAAATTACTAGGCAAATGATAAAAATTATTGACTTGATCCAAGTACAAATGGGATTCTCATTAGCGATAGGTATTCAGAACTAATTTAAAAGTAAAAACCATATAAGAATGTTGCTTCTAGATGACAATAAAAGAAACCTTTCCAAATAAACAATTATTAAAAGTGCACATTTTCATTAGAATGTATACAATAATTAGGAATTGCGGAAGTATTCCAAGAGTGTCTAAACAACTTGATTGTACACACCATATGTATATTTTACTACTCTGATTCGTTCATTGTTCTGTGTAAAGCGACTATGCGATAAAGCAGCTTTTCGTATATATTTTTTGTTAAAAATGATAGAGGCCAAAAGGCGTTAAGAATAAAAAAAAATAGAGAAAAACGGAATCGCAATAGAGCGTAAAAAACACAACGTTTGATTGAGCATGTTAATGGACAGTAGTGATCAGTGCAAGCAATGTCACCGGTTTAAGCAGATTTCAACAATTAAACATGAATTTAGAAACATTAGAAAATGTGTTCATACGGGGGATTTTATTTACTTTTATTTTGACACGTTCAAGACATTCTCTGAAAAATGACATATGGTCACAATGTGAAAAAGACGCTTTTTTTCTAAACGAGAAAGGAACAATGTAATAATTTAATGCATCATTTAAATAATACAGAATATAATCGATATATATTATATAAATATTTTATAAAATCAATGTTTAAATATTATGTTTATGAAATAATATATTCAACAAAAATCACTCAAATATATAATAGTTCATAAAATATTGAGATATTATGAATAAATACAATTGTATCAAGAGATATTGCTACATTTTAAAGTCTGTATTTGTATTATTAATTTCATAGTTTAATGTCCTGTCAGATCTTCAATAAATGTTGCAATGGAAATAAAAGAAAATATAGCAAGGTTTAATATGAAATTACATTTTCTAGAGTTGTTTTTACAATATTTTATTAAGCTATGCTGATTCAAGGGCACATATTCGTTTAATCTTCTTTACAGCGGTATGGCGTGAGAATAAACATGAACAAAATTGCTTCATAATAGAATAAAATATTAATCGTTCATATGCGATAGGATGATGACATTTTGGCCACAGAATGACCGCATATATTTTTATTACATTCCCAATCTATTTTGCAATTGTCAGTGTCCTCTAGGATAAACATGGTTTCATCCTTATTAGTACTTTTTATCTCATTTACCTTGAAATGAAGATTAATTATCTAGATACTTTTTAATTATCTTCCGATATAATCATTATAAAAGGAGGTGAACAAAACTTAAATGCTTGTAGGTTTGTCAGATATGTCTATATTGCTGTTCTTGAAATTTTCACACGACACGAATAGATTGATAATACAAATGAGTTCTAAACGTTTGATTCTTAAAACCCCAAATGTACTTAAACGAGTATATTAAATCATAACTCTATTATTCATTCATAATCAAACCACGCATCTACTTTTTGTAAGGATGGAGATGTCTAAAGGCTTTGTTTACTATAAACAATTAAAATTATAAACATTTTGTTTAATAACGTACTTGAAAAAATTATCTTCAAAACGAAATAATAAATAACTTAATTTCCTAAAAGTTATGGTCCTTAAAACACACAATATGGTCCTTAAAAGAAACATGTTTGAAATATTACAAAAATTCAAATATCTGCATTAAAATGTCATTTTCATTTTTAACATAAAGATTTGCATGTTTTTTTATTCACACCCTTTTGCAATATTATTAACTGTGTCTCAAAATCATTCACATAAATGCATTGCTAAAAATGTACAGATTAAAATTAGTGTACATCTTTTCTATTATAAGACAAAAGGTAGCACGTTGGAAATGTTTTTTCTTCGACAGGAACGATTGTTCAACAAACTTTACCGAAAGTTCTTTACATTTGCACGCATTTTAGAATTTTACCAATTGAACAGAGAAAGAATTGCAGTCATTATGGTAAATATATTTTAAATAACATTTAGATTTCCCAGCATTTATTTGCGTCTCAATATTCCATATAATCTCGGAAATATCAAATAAATTAATGGTTCCTAAAAGTTACTGAATGATAGTAAAGATTCTTAACATGAACATTTCGAGACATATCTTCAGAGAAAAATGCAAGTTAAACAGTAAAATAGTGTACGCGCAATGATTTTATTTCTCACACATTGATTTTATTGTTCGTACATTGACTGCATTGATCACACATTGGTTTCACTGTTCGTACAGTGATCACAGACATTGTTTTCATTGTTCTTACAATGATTGCAAGATTCACATATTGGTTTAATTGTTCATAAATTGATTGAATTGGACACGAACCTACGACGTTCAAGCTGGTCACTTGAAGAAAAATAACAATCTGGATTTACATCCAATTGCTGACTTTATAATGAAATTTTGATTTGATTTAATAAAAATCAAATTTATAATCACAATTATATAGTCTATTTATTTCAATTACATTTGACAAAAAAATGGAAGTCGGATAAATTGTGTTATGTTAATAGTTGTCTACGTTACTAAAATGTATGTACTTTCAGATATCATGATACTGAAAACATCTGCTTGATTTAGTGGTGTAGGTATTGCGACAAAAATGTTTTGATTGTTATTTCGTTTAACTCGTCGACACATTTTATAGACAAGAAATTGAGTCAAATATATTTAATATGAAAAGAAGTTCAAAAAAGGTTGTTCCCTTTGCATTTACTGAACAATTTTCTTTTCAGAAAACACAATGTCCCAAAACAACGTGTTTCGTTTAAAGTTTAAGTATATAGCTCTATTGTTTCATTTTCTATCTTATTGGCATTTTCTGAAAAGTGAAATATCTCTACAAATTTCAACACTCTCTCACTATTAGTGTTATGTTTTCTATGATTGAAGAAACATTATGACCCAAATGAGTGTAAATGTATCAAATTCCTCCACCGAGAGCCAGTAATCGCGAAAAATATATTGTAAACACATTATCGAGTAATTAAACCTCGAATGGAATAGAATGATTCATCTAAGTGATGTGATGCAGAACAATTTAACTCAACTCTACAGTAAGTCATATAATTTATCATTTCTTTTAGCAAATGTACATGTATGTTTTGTTACTTTATGTATCAAAATTACCGCAATAGAATTGCAACATTCACATATTAACATGTAGTGCGTGCCAATGGTTCAATGACATATTGTCAATTAATCCTCGATATAGTTACATGTCGTGCGAAAAGATATTAAGTGAAGAATTGCTTCATAATAAAATAATATATTTATCATTAATCTTTTATAGGATAATGGACTCTTGACCTGAGATTGGCCGCTTATGTTTTCTTACTGCAGCCCACGGTTTTAATAAATTTGTATTTCTCGGTGTCCTTAATGATATCTGATACGGTACATTCTTGCCAGGATGTAACGGTTAAGGCAGTTCACTTATTCAGCTAATGTATCTTCATTATTACAAATGTAATAAAATATTAAAATGTAATATTTATTTATACGGGAATGTGTCTACATTTTTATATTATGAATAACATGTATGCCATGCTTATACTATTTACTTGATATTTCATTCTCATAAAGCTAATAGATATAGTTTGTTCTTTGTTACACACCGTATGAGATATCTGAAAATGTGTTACGTTTTCATATTCCATAATGTTTTGATATACAAAATGTACTAATTTTTGAACCGGTGTCAGATACTTATGTTCTTTAGGTAAAAGACAAAGTCATTATAACCCCTATATTGATTAAACGTTCGTAGAAAACGCATTATCTTTTTAATTTTAATTAGTTAATTTAAACTTTCTTGATGTTTCATCCCCTTTTTTAGCTTGACGTGTATTCAGTTTGTAGTTAATCATAGACACATACCCCGTCCTCAGTGTAAAGTTATTTCGGAAAATATATACATATCTTCTAAACGGGAAAATTATTTTCTTTATCTTTATGAAGTTAAATCATATTAATGAAATACTAAAAAGTAGATGTTCAACGAGATAGAGTCATGTCTTAAAACAAATTTACCCATACACTTTTGCCATATCTATCGACTTACAATTTGCAAGTTGGCGGAAATGCATTGTACACAAATACGGAAAAAATATGGACAGATTGCTAATAGAAGAAGCAAACGAGTGCTTTGCAAATTATATCTATCCGTCAGCAGGAAAGATTCCTCTACCAGCATTACCATTAAATCCATACATTTGCATGAATTTCTTAATATCATGAATGGAATAGGGACACAATTGATGTTATTAGCGAATATCACTGCTAATTACGTCTGGATTTCTAAGCACTTATTTGCTTCTTAATATTCCGTTTCAGCTTGAATTTCTCCATTTTATACTGGTAACCAAAATTATTTCGTGGATTGTTTGGTTTCGTTAACACAACAAAGATTAAAACAATCTGGAAAGTGTGATTCCTCGGAAGCATTAATCACGACAAAGTTACATGAAAATTGCAGACTCGGTTCGATTGAGTCTGTTCAGGATAAAACCGACGTTTGCAAATCCGTAGCCAAACAATAAATGTATCATTAAAATGTAAATATTCGTATTAATTCAAATAATGTATTGTCTTTAAAGAATATTAAAAATATGATATATATGCCTGAGCAGAAGGGCATGTGTTAGCGTTATAATTGTTATGCATTTTAATCTGAATTGTTTGTCAGATTTTAAAACTATTTTTTATTACCAACATTTAAAGATCCTGTAACTCATTTTTTTATGGTTTTATATCATAAATATAACGCTCAAATGAAGATATATTGCAAGTTCTAAAAGGGATTATTTGTAAAGATTTTACCGAATTTACATTATATGTTAATAAAGGGCTGCAATTAGAAATTTATTTTCTATAAAGTTTAAGTCGAATTTTTCAAAAAGAAATGAATGCGTTTATTTTAATGATTACATATACATGTAATGTGGACAAATATTTGCAGTACATATTTAACATAATCTTCGATGTTTGAAAATTGTTTTAAAAGCATAAATATATACTAATATAAAATATTGCTTAATTGTGGTTGATCTTTAAAAGAAAAAGAAAAAAAACTACTTTGTTCTCCTTGCGGTTCTTTTAAACCATAAGACAATAAGGTTCTTACAAACTAAGAAGATTATTAATTTAACCCTTTACTTCATATAAACGTGTTTTGACGGCTTTTCGACCCCCCCCCCCCCTTTGAGGCCTCGAACATTGAAAAATTACGCTATTTAGGCCCCGAACACTTGTTTTTGTTTAAAAAATTGTTAAAAAGGGTAACCACTTTTTCAGCGCGCCCCCTATCCAAAAGATACATCAGAGGGTTGCCAGAAGGATGTGCCCCCTTCTGTTTGGGGGGTTTGAAGGGGGTAGTCCCCTTAATTGCCAAGACAATTTTGGACTTGTGAGAAGCTTAAAATAACCCCAGGTCGATCATAAGGTAACGTGTAACCAACGCTGAAAAGCCTTTGATTCTCTCTTAATCCATTGAGAAGTTGCAGCACTTTAAAAACAATTTTGATGGGAAAAGAATCAATGCAAAATAGTGATTTTTGGCAATTTTGAGATGTCCCCTCGTTGCCATTGTAACGGGAAATTTAAGACTGAGCATATTGTTACAAAGGCAATGGTCCAGTCAACATTTGGGCCAAGTTTAATTAGTATTGAAGCATTTTTTCATACTTTCATAGCATTTTGAACTTGTAACAGGAGGCTTTTCAATGAAAAACGGCTATTTTTCACAATATGCTCATGAGGGAAAGGGTAAATTAAAAAAAAACAAAAATGCTACAAAACAACAATTTTTCACCAAAATTAGGTTAAGGTCCACTTGTTAACATGAAAAAACTAGAGTTTGGGTTATTTCTAGGTTTTTCATCATTTTGTGTTGATTAAAAAAATAAAAATGCTACAAAACAACCATTTTTAAAAGAAAACCACATGTTAACATGGGAAAAAAATACATTTTGGGTAATTCCAAGGTTTTTCATCATTTTTTGTTAAGGAATTCCGTTTACTATGCTGTTTCTGTCTGGTGGGATAGTGCTTATATTCATAACAATGCAGTGCGTCGTTATTGGCTACATTAAAAATCCATGAAATTTAATTAAAATAATTGTATAAAATATACATTCAAGTTAATAAAAACTATACCTGCACTTATTGCAATATCCGATATTATATAATGTTCAGAAGTTATAACTACATTACACTCTTATGCCTTTGTTTCTTAAGTGCACAATAACACTTGTCAATACAAATATGGTTTGTATGAAATCCTACTGTCCACACAATGGTGGGACACAATCACAAAATTTTAATGAGGATTTAATTTTTAAGAATGACTAACTATTAGATATGTCAAAAGTTAAAGAAAACGTTTATTTAATCTTGACAAAATTTAATAAATAAATCGCTCAATAGACGAATGTGTCATTTACTTTGTGTAGATAAGGTTAAAATAGTCTTGAGTTCTCTTTTTATAATTAAAACGTTAATTTCCCTTAAAGGCTAGACCAAATATTTTGTGGTGATATGTGTTCATGTTTGTCTTTTGTCCTTTTGTTATGGGTGATTGAACTGGTTTTGCAAGTAGAGTGATGGATGATTGATTTTGGTAAGCAAGTTATTTTTAGATGATTTGGTTCTGGAATGTAACATTTCTTAGTAACTCAGACCACTCCTTGTTTGACTCTCAAAGTGAAAACACCTATATTATGTTACTGTCAGTTATTTCTTTATAGAAATACTTGCTTGTATCTTATATTCAATTTATTTATTTTGAAGAATCTCTTCTATCAAATCTAGTTTTATTCTCTATAGAATAAATATCTATATAAACATCACCAAGTGTTTATTGTTTTAAACCCCACCACTACAACTTTGTTATAGATAAAAATAATTAAGAATAACGACACATGCGTAGACTTTGAACAACTGAACCCCACGACTAATTAGTGTGCCAGTTCTGTGATCTAATTCAACGGAATATATTGTATAATCAAGATAAGAAAGGAACATAATGGTCCATAAAATTCAGATTAACATCACATTAACGATCTAATGATTGACGCTATCAACGTGTCTGTAAGGAATATATATTGCCATTAAAGATACATAGAAACACAGCCTTTTGAAGAGTAGACACTACTTAAGACGCCTGTTTCTCTCTGTGTTCTCAATGAAGTAAGCCCTTTGCTAAGGAAAACAAATGACATGTCATTATTTCTAAAAATGTTCAAGCAGCTCAAATATACATTATTTTATGTGAACGTAAGCAATTTTCATGAGCATTGTTTCACAAAATAATTTGTAATCTTGACCTATCCAAATGAATCTTCTCAAAATTCTGTCTTGTTCTATTAAAACATTTATCTTGTTTATGTTCTATAATCCAAGATCTTTTGAACAACTGCTAGTTTCACTATAATTTAATTCGCAGCTTAAAGTTCGAACTGTTCTTTTTTTATCATCCAAATCTGTCAAAAAATAAACTGCATTGTTTCAAACAATATTTCAAATACTGTCATTAAACTACATAGTACAAATATTTGGAGAAGACCTTTATAAGATTTGATATTATAACCTTCGGCTATTGTCCTTCAGTCGTGTGTATTTTTATTATAAATGTATTATTGACATGTTGTCATTGTTTGAATTTATGTTGAAACGAATTGACAAATATAATTTAACCAAGAACTTGAGTATTTGTTTCCTTTAACGATAAAGAAAACATGTTTGCGTAAATAATCATGGAAGACATGGAATCAAATGATTGGTTGGAATGATTTTGTTTATGTCTTGATTTAATCTAGTATTTGAATTAACATTAATCTACATTTAGCATAAATTATATGATTCAAGATTCAAGAAATTCTTATAATGCATAGAAATTATGCATTTAAAATTCACTTGTCTAGTAAACAGCGGCCAAAAACACATATTAAACATAATGTTGGTTTATATATATATGACATATTGAAAGTTTTAAAACATTGCAATGGTATATTCTTGCACCACGACGTTTTAAAAGCAAAAAAATAAAATAAAATAAAAGATGTATAAAACTACATCGAAAAACATAAAGAACTAGCACATTCTTCAAGTACATCAAGCAAGTAATTATTTTAAAGACATTTACTGTAAGCAGTGACTGCCTAGATTTAAAAAAAAAATATATTTTACCAAATGTTCGTCATAATTCCCATCAATATGACGACTACTTTTTCAGGTGAAGAATCAACGTAAACAGATTATGTTTAAATGTGTGCAAAGGGTCAGAGAAAGTAAGTTAACATGGGAAAATGTTTAAATAAGTTTTTGATGCTGAAAAAAGCGCTGTCAAAAAGTCAATTTTCATTTACCTTTAGCAGTTCTGGTCTTAAAGAATAAAGATTAAGACTTCTGACTAGTGAAAAGGACACTTTTATTTATAGGTTCATCCATGATGACAAATTGGTATGTGTTGTAATTAGATAAGTAACATTTTAAAGTTAGATACCATGACATAAAATAATTTACAAATTTTAAGATTGATACATAATGAAGTTAAAGTTGTTATTTCACGTCAGTTCCATTTATTACTTTTTATTATAAATGTACCTTTATAAACCCTAGATATACCTTGCATATATATGTATCGCGTCTATGTCAGATTACCGTATTGATCTTATGACTAAGACAATAGTGTGAAATCGGGTTTTATCTTTAATTTTACTATTTAAAGCGCACATTTATCTTTTACCTTTACATTAAAATCCGTATTACCGTTCTGACCGATTTAAAGTAACGTTTTTGATTAAGTGGGGGATCCTATAAGCGTCCGACCGTGTTTACCCTTAAAATTTATACTGCGCAGCAAAGCCATACAGTTTTTCCTGCACTTTGTTCACCCAAACACTGACCATGTAACTTTTCCTGCACTTTGGTCACCCAATCGCTGACCATGTAACAATACAGTAATCTGACCTCTATTAGAAACAATTCCTGATACACGTTCATGACATCTGATTATTGGTGTATTATTAGTTTGTTAGTAACGTATGTTTCTATAATTATCATAATGTAAACAACACGACATCGGCTTGTTATTGTAAGCAAACAAGTGATAAATATTACAAACTATCTGCCTGTAATGTTTTCCTTGGTATATCAGAGGGAAAAAATATACTGTTTGATTTTACAGAAGAAGATGCCGTTTAGTCAACTGCATTATTACTCAGCACGACAATGGCATATGTAGATTCACATGTCATTTAAAATTTAATTTAATATTGTTTATGATATCAAAACGTTAAAGTATTTCCTAAAAAAACTTTTAAACAGCTGTATCGGTTTAAGCAATGAAGCCCGCTAGAAAAAAAAAAACAATGAAATAATCGTTGCAGTAATATCAAATGAATAAGACTAGTTGAAATTCTAGATTATTTGTACAAAGATTGACATTGCCTTCCCATTAATTTACTAATCAGAAACACAGCCTACCATGTCGTCCATTGTTTTAGAAATGATAATTTAATCTTAACGTTATATACAACATATTCATCAGTCACGTACATTCTTAAAACTAGTACCATTGCGACAATATGTCATTCCGTTGAATATAAATCTTGTTATTTAGATAATATACAATACTATCTGTAAAAATGAATAATATGAATAAGAACACACGCCAATTCGATTAAGTTTTTGTTCAAAAACTGGCCATATTCAAATACACTATAGAACAACTCGATCAATTATATTTCATGAATTGTTAATCTTTATATTTATCAGAAAGATTTATCGATGTATCCTTTAAACATTACTTCCATAAATCAGATATGCTACTACCAGTGTTATCCGATGAATCTTTAAACGATCTGGTTAATTAATATGACAAAACCAACTAGTGCGTTTTCGACCAGCATGGATCCAGACCAGCCTGCGCATCCGCGCAGTCTGATCAGGATCCATGCTGTTCGCTTACAAACCCTAAAACAAATAGAGAAACTGATAGCGAACAGAATGGATCCTGATCAGACTGCGCGGATGCGCAGGCTTGTCTGGATTCATGCTGGTCGCAAACGCACTATGTTGGTTTTGTCATGACGCGGCTGATATAGACACACATACTATGTCACATTAAGAAATAAACTTTTATATGATTGTTTTAATTTTGTAAATAAATGTTTCTTCCCATATACAAACTGTAAAGTATAAATATTTTAAATTATAAACCATTTGAGTATTTGATTTAGATAGCTTTTGAAAAGCTCTTTCTTTTACACAAAGTATTCATCTAAAATCGACATTCAATAGCTTGTAATGAATGGTCAATAAAATCTCCAAAATTGTACTTCTCTTTCTTCTAAAATGACATGTTTAATGGAATTTTAGCGATTACAACAACTTAAACTTAGTTTTATAATCTAACATAATGTTTTACTCGTAGGCATGCTCATATTGAAGAGCGATAAAATATAAAAATCACATCTTAATTATAAGCAGCCCGCAAGAAATTGTCACAATATCAGGATGTTTAATTAAATCTGGACTGTCTAGCAGCGTTATGTAACTTGACACAAAATCACATGACTTAGTTTTTCTGTCATTGCTCTTGTTTGTGATACTTTGCCTTGTAAATTGTCTTCCATATTTCTCCTTTGCGATAATGGTTTTCCAGTTGGCTTACAAGATTAAAATAATAAATTTTTTGCACTAAACACCTTTGCAAATACATCAGCAAGTGACACATTATAACGATCAACCTTTTCAAATAAATTAGTGGTTTGCCACTTAATGTGTGTACAAAGATATTTAGATACAATATTAGAAACAATAAAGGCAGATTGTATCATAGTTTAGAGACCTTTCTGTTGAAAATGTGTCAGAGTAAGATTGTATGCACATATATGTACAGTGTGTTAATTAAAGAGCAAGTATTAGTTATCCGCACTCTAGAGGATGCCCATTGATTGGCTCATTTTTGCTGGGGTTTACATATTGTGACGGCAGACAGAGTGAAATCGACCGAAATAACATATTCAGATGTTCGTTCATTGGTTCCTTTTTGCCGGGGTTTCATATTGTGACAACAGGGAACGTGTTTTTATGCTTGACTATGATACAAAAGAGAAAGAACATCAAAACACTCGGCAATCTGATTAATACTCGTACAAATCAGATAGCCTCGTGTTTCGATGCTCTTTCTATTACTAAATTCAAACATAAATGTTTCATCATGCTAAGCTGCATGCTTACACATGAACACTGTAATCGTTTTTTTTTTTAAAAAAGCTAATTTTATTACTTATGTTTTATAATGAAAAAGTAGACTTACCTAAATAGGCGTTAAAATGAAATCCAGTTTTAAACACTAGTATTGTCAAACCTGAAAGCATAGAAGAGATTAATGTCATCTTATCTTGTTACAACAAAACATGAAGAATAATCTATATTTGTCATGCGTATATTAAACATTTTCCTACTATCATAAGGTATCTTCAAAATAATCATTCTTTTGATAAATCTATGACAACTGCCTGCAGGCTTTGTATATCATTTTATTTCTTGTGAAATTCACCTATACACCATGTTAATCAATGATATATGTTTCCACTGAAGTGTATGAGGATGATATAATTGAAACCGCTCATAAGATTATTCAATTAAGTACGATTTCACACCTGAATCTATTATCACTCAACATAACATCAAAACGATACTATATAAAATAACAATCTATGTAAGTGTAAGTAGCAATGTTAAACGTACTCTGTTGGGTGCTAAATCAATTGCAGTGTTCGTCATTAACAGAACTGTATGTATCAAGTGAATTCTTATGAAGTATATATGGTTTGCTAAATAACTGATAAAAGAAGAATATAGGTAATTTTCACAAAGAATTCATTGCCTCTCTTGTTCGCTTTTGGGTGTTATGACACAAATTTTCTTAATTAAAACATGTAAAAGATATTAAAATATAAAGATAAAAAATAGCGATTAATTAACTGCAAAAAAAGATGAGCGGCAAACCCGACCAGATATTTAATTCTAAATTCTAGACATATTAAGAAAATCTTGGAAAAAAGGTTTTATAAAATGTTTTTGTTTCTTTTTTATACCCAAATACTCTAACCAAATCATACAAGCTTATATTTGTTTCTATGACCAGGTCCATATCGCTGCATTGTCTCATTTTTATAGAAGAACTAAAACATATTGATTAATATTTTTTCTAAATTTACCAAATCTCCATTTATTCCAAATTTCTAACTTCCGTGTGAATAGCAATAATTAATTTGATGCACCAGAGAGTCAAACCATGTCAAAAACTTAACCAATATATGTTTTACAAATGGAATACAAGCCCATACCATATGTTACGTACAGTAATTAACGTTATTTAGGGGATATCAATGAAGATTTTTTGCGCTGTTAAACTGCATTTATACACATACATAGTTTTTACGTTAACTATCTAAACATTCGTATAGAGCATAAGCTGTGTTTACAAAATAAAAATGATAATGTTAAATGTAGCTTGAACCATTCACTTGATGTATACATTCAACACAAATCTTTCATATTTTATAAAAGCATAGAGGTTAACAACTGTTTTTTTCTATAACTAAATACACTAAAGGTCGATTCCTTACGGTTGAGACAAACGAGTACTATTTATTTTGGTTTTCTTTTTGAAATAATAAAAAAAACAGGAATGAAGATCGACAAGGCAAGGGCAACGTTCAAAGGATGCAGCCCCCCCCCCCAAGACACACCCAAGTAGGGCTTCCAGAAGGCACCAAACAAAAAATCGCGAGTGGACATAAGGGTGGCGAAAGGACACGTAATTTGTGAAATAATAAACCAAATGCACTAGGCTGAGTTTACCGTTTTTAATGTTGCGTTTCTTTATAACATGGTATTTCAAATCACTTCTGTCAAACAAACTCATTATATACTTGCCTACATTTTTACTATATCATGGGCGCATAAGAAAATTTTCGTTATCATTTGAATATGTTAAATGCATATGATAAAAGAATTTGTACAAGTTATATCATAGAACGAAATAATTGGTGTTCTGATATCAGAGAAGTTGAACGTGTTTCCGATAGATAAAAGAATTAAATCACGGCCAGTTTCTTTGCGAAATTAATTACAAATGATATATTTAGAAAGTGTTGCGGGATATATTTTGCAATGATATGGCTTTTTAATGCGATTGCACCAAAGTGAAACTGATTATCAATAAGCTATCAAGGAACAGTTGAAAATAAATAAAATGAACGAGGAAAATAAATTTAAATCAGTTATTTCAGCTTTTTTTCTGGTTGTTATAAAAAATGATTATGAAACATTAACCGTAAAACAGTATTCATATGACAAACAAATACCCGGATCAAAAATTCAGACAAAAATTATTAAGTTTTAATGACCATGTATTCAATAAAGATCTTGATTTTAGTGGTCATTTTCGATAGAGCATGATCAAAAACTTATTTTTGATATTAAGCTTTAAAGATTTTTATTTGTTTATATAACAAAAAAGCAAAACCTGAGATATAAAATATCATACATATATAAAGATTTAGAATTTCTGTGTATTTTGAAAGTTATTTGAATTATAATTAATTTTAATCATTCTCAAATAGTGTTATCAATAACATTGTTTAGAAAATTTCCATATTAGTTCACTTATCCTTTATATTTCGTTATATCAACAAAATTGAATATCAAGCAAAGGAGATGGTTTCATTTCATTCTCTGAAACAAAAATGTACAGTTAAGTACAAGTTGGATTAGAATCAGATTTTTATCTGTTTGTTATGTTTTTTTACACCTTGTAGACTATCTAATAAGAAATCAATTATACTATATTTATGTTGAAAACTCAAAGACAGTTTTCGTTTATTTACTTCAGAGAACAGTTGCCCACGGTCCATATAAATCAATAGTCGGAAACATTATACCAATTTATAAGAGACATTAGGAGTGCGGTTCTCTTGAATTTGTCCCATTTTCATGTAAAGAATGAAATAGAGAATAACGGAATCTCTAAAAGTTTCCCAAAACAACAAAACTGAACAAAAGCTGCAGGTTCGGTCTGATGGGTGCAAGGTACCGTCTAGGAACCGGCTTAATTGTGTCAACATTGTTCTAAGTAAGTTTGAAATTAAAACACTTTCTTATCAAATGTAAATAAGGAGTTAAAAGGCTTTGTTTTGCTAAATAAAATCAATAGCAAAAATCAAGAAATTATATGTAATTTTGACAAGTACTGTACATATTTTTGCCTTATTTTTATAAAATCTGAATAAGTAATATCAACTTATTCAGGTGTATGGATATTAAAAAATCGATCATTACGCCATTTGGTTTTGTAGATAATGTATTTCCTTTGAATTAAGGTGAAAGGCACATTAAGCCTCAGAAACGAATAAAGGGCAAATATGAACTTTATAACATTTAAATAATGAGTTTAGAGCAAGTGAAATAGAAGATTAATAGTAGAAATTAGAGATATAGCAAAATATAAACAAAGTAGTATTTTGATTTCCATACAGCATCAGCTGAAAGAAAAACAATAAGGTAATTGGCTAATGAGTAACTTTCTGGAAACAATTTAAGTATACCAAAAATGATAAGCTTTTGAGAAATATAAATTGAATTTTTATGGACCTTTAATTCCTACAATTGAATTTATTTAATTTTTATTAATCCATACTTCCTTTTTATGAGTTAATTAGCGGAAAAAAACATACTACTTCTAACAGATAGTTTGAAACATATTTGTTTGCCGTATTGATATTTCACATTGCATGTATCATTTCATCTATTCATGGAAATCTGCAATCCGTTTTAAGCTGCCTATTATATATAAGTGCATATTGATGAAATTAAATACCCAATAATGTCAGAAACCATAATTAACCGTAAACGTGTAAATGTAACCAATGCCTCCCAGGGGGATTTATAATTGTGACTAATAATGTTAAACATAAAGGACTCATTTTCACAGAATTGTCTACAATCTTGGAATATTCTCTTGGGGAACGTTACATGCATATATGCACGTGCTTTTACCCATTTAATTGGTCTGGATTTCCGAAGAAATATATAATACTTATTATTTGAATAAGTATATTATTGACGGACAATCATGGAATAGACAGAATCATTGAGACATGAGGAAAAATAGATTATTAAACCTCACGTGAATTTCCTATATAAGCATAATCGAAAATATGTTACAATATTTACTCGCTCGGGTATATAGAAAGCTACATGTAAATATTACAAAACTACGTTCGGTTACGCATAAGAAATAATTTTCCAGAAAATCAAAAGTCTGAAATATGCCATATTAATTTGAGTACATGTTATGTCTTCCGACATGCGATCTGTTGTTATTTTTTCATTTAAAAAAACGAGGTAGGGATGATTATTTAGTTATAAGGTTGTTTTTAACAACTTTTTATGGAATCATTAAACGCTATATTTAATCGGTCAAAAAAGTTTTAAAAAGTTAAACATGGCATTGGTCTCGAATGTAACATTATAATCTGTGTTTCTATTCAGAGCATACAGAATAATGTAAACAACAACAACAACAATAACAAAACAACAACAAACAAACAATAAACATCGTATCGTGTTGATCTTACTTAGTTAATTATTCCGGTACTAATGTGATAATTGATCTATTTCTTACAGTTTTGAAAAAGCTTAACACTAACAATGTTTGCAAAATAGTGTATCATACACGTTTGTGCTGTTACTATTAACAATGCGATACAAATACAAACGAAGATGTTTAAAATAAGATTAAGCAAGAAAAATACGTTAATATTTTTGTGAATTCAGAAACATCCGCAGATACGTATGTTCCTAAGACTATTTTTCGCGGATATGTGTGTCATATTGTTTCAAAGAGAACGAAAAGCTTCTCTCGGCACTTCAAAACAAACCTTACATTTAGTCGAAACATCCGAACAAAAAACATTGCTTTGAAATATCGGTCAATAAACACTCCAAATGTTTCAAAGGCCGTTTACCACACAATTGATACTCTTTATATAATTCAATATAATAATATGAGATAATGGACACTACAAGGCAATTTTCATCAATTTATTAAAATGATATATAAGAAATAACAAAACGCTTAGGCTTTTATCTTAATATTTAGCTTATAATATATATATAATCTGTGACATCGTGCATATTCTTCAAGAGCAAATCGCTATCATAAAAGATGTCTAATAAATATCAGACTTCATAAATATGGAGTGAAAATGCTTCTTAAATGTTTATTTTTTTATTTTTGTTTTTTGAAAGACACGATATGAAAGCCAATGGTGGCCAACAACGACCACCGTTGAATTGAATACAATCATGATGTTTAATGAAAGAGTATAATCGTGACACAACTTCTGTCACTAATCTCTTATAGACATTTGTACCATCTGTTACCTACAGTAATTGGGCGATATTTATGTGTTTTGGTGACATATTTGCGGAATGATATCCCCTATTAATGCCAATATTAAATCATGCTTGGTGTATGATCCGAATACACCTCGTATATTATATGGGTAATTTCTATTTTTGGAATTTTCATATTAACATTATGTATGTGAAAAGAAGATAAAGTTATAAAACATTTAATCAATGTTTAAACGAGGAAAGACACTAACAAAGACGGGTACAGATGAAACACGATTTTTTCGGATTAACAAGCACTTCGTTATGCTATTTTTTTCTAGAAATTTAAATTCACATGAAAACACAGATATGTGTTATTGTCTAAACAACAGCTTGGATAATATAAGTTCCAATAATAAAATGTGTATCCAATGTAACAATTATCAACAGAATAAATAGAAAGAAAACACATAGGAAATAATACAGTAGCAGAGATTAAGTCAGAAATCAAATATAAAATTGTTCTTTTTTAAAGTATCTAAATTATATACCTTCAGCAAGAAATTTGATTCAAAGGTTTTAACATTAACGTATATTATTGAATGTGCGATATCAAATTCTGATATAAAATTAACCATTATTATGGGCAATTTATTTGATATTGTGTAACTACCTTTTACGTGTGTATTTATATTAAACAGAAATTCAACTTACTATGTACCGTTTTTAGCAAAAGAATTGGTATACAAGTTGGTTCCATCAATGGGTAATTCTGCAGATAATTAAATTTGTATATTACTTTAATTTACTTCTGATATCATCTAAATCAAAAGACAAGATAAACTGTTAAGATTTTCTAAAGAAATTATTTGAGCAAAAAAATCATAAAATTGGACAAAACAAAAACGAAAGTTTTATGTTACTGAAACAATAATATTAATGCCTTTCTACATTTGAGAAACTATAAAATGAATATTTAAAGAAAAGTCAAATATCAAAGGTTTAAACACGTTATATTAATGCCAAGCTTCTTGGTGGTCTTTTGTATGTATCAAAGTTACCCCCAAAGGAAGGACAACACGTTTTTAAACAGAATTTAGTACGACTGATGACCTCTGAAGATAATTTCGTTATATCACGCTGCCTAAGACAATGAAAGATGCGTCCTGACAATTTGTTTCTTGGGAGAAAAATGACATTTCAGAGTCGTTACCTCTATAATGTCTAGTGGTATTGTATCACATGACTTTACATGTAGTAGTATTTTCTGCGACATATTATATGGAAAAAAATAAATAAAACATTATTTTAACGCAAACAGAAAGGAATGGAAATAAAGCATTCAATCATAAATTGAACAACATGACAAAGTTGGCGTTTTAATGTAATATCTTTCAACTGGCTTAAACAAACTTGTTACCGTCGAAAAATAGTTGATGGAAACGATTTTTATATTACACTAACGTGTCACTATGTTCGATATACCACAATTCAACCCCAATACTATTTAGTGCTTACTAGATTCCTTTCAAATTGTAGGCATGTGTAGAGAAATATTATTCTTTTCATCATTTACCTTGCAATTGTACAAGCAACCGAAACATTTGTTCTTAATCCAACAAACATAGATGTCAACAATTTTATCGACAACGTCAGAAAAATATAGTTCTTAACTTGGTCGTAAAATTCTTCCTTGGTGATAAAATTGACCGAAGATATTTCTTTCCAAGTCACCGTAAACATTATTATCACCCGTGGTAATGCAAACAGTATTTAAACATTTAATTGCGATAGGCAAGCAGGCGTTACATGTTATTTATTCTGTTGTAAAAAATTATATAACACGGTGTACGGGATAATGTTATGTGCATTCATTTGCGAAGTTTACTGCATCTGTTTTGTTTAAGGTCAGAAAAATTTTGTGACCATATATTTTCAAAACAAAAGAACTTTGCATTATTAAAACAATAGAAGTTTGTTTATGTTACAAAGAAGATTTTGAAAATTGGAAGAAAAAAGTACCAGTATTAAAAAGAATATAAATGCTTTGACTATGGTACTTGCATGTTTAAAATACATAGTAATATAATATATGATCACCTTCTATGAAGTTTAAAGCTAACGATAAGATATATTTTTTATCACAATTATAATCAATTTATACCCGTAGTTTTGTATCATATTCGAACAATTGTTATCAGTTACATCATAATCTCCAATAAAACACCACCCTTAAAAATAAATCTTTATATCTCTTTACTGCAAATATGAATGTGTACATTGTATTTGTGTTATCATTAACGTGTTTGATGGGTTTAACGTGGAGTCAACGCAGAATAAGTCATATTTTAAAAGTGGAGGAAGTCGTTCCGTAAGCTAGCTGGATAACTTACTAAAATGAAAGAATCTAAAGTCTCTGTCGGAATTCCAACCGACGATTAGGAGCATGTGATGAAAGTATTGAAAAAACCTCATGTACTTTCTATTGCGTGTTCATTACAAATGCTTTTAGAACAAACCCTGTCTACGGCTTAATTCTATATTTATATAATAGACAACTGAACAATATCGATTTACATTTTCCTAATTACCAAAAAAATCCATTTATTCCAAGTGTTTACGGATAAATGTCATTATTACAACTTCCGTGTGAATAGCAATCATTAGTATGATTCACCAGGGACAAACCACGATCAAAACCTGACCATTATATGTTTACAAATAGAGCACTAACCTCCACCATATGCTGCGTTCAGTAATTAGCGTTATTTAGAAAAATGAAATGGCATTTCTTTGCGCCGTTATCTTTTTTACGCTTATATTTTTGAGTTATTTTGCGCCGTTAAGTTTTGGTTCTTTTTTACTCCGTTGAGTTGCATTTATAAACAGTCATAGCATTAACATAAAGAATTTGTAATTATTGGACAGCTTATAACTGTTTTAAATTTGATTTAGCTTAAATTGTTCAAGTCTTTAATTAGAATTACTAATAGTTCATTCAAGGAATCAGGAAGGTAAATTAAAGCTTTTCTATATTTTAAAATCCTTTGCTTGCAATGTTAGCACTCACAACTCATTCAAAGTGATAAAATAATTGTTAGTTATTTCATTCCCATTTATTTAGTACAAAATTTCTGCATATTAAACTAATTGTTTTGGTGTTTTGTTTCATAGAAACTTATTAAAGATACGGAACCTGCATGTACATTTCCATTGACATTCTTAGTTTTTTGGTGAATTAAGTTATTCTTACATATGTTTTATTGTTTGTATTCCTTTTCTGTATAGGCGGGTAATATACTAACCAATTAAGAACTTGAAATGGTTGAATTTTGCAGATAATAATTCATATAAAGAAAACCATTTTTTTATTTTACTATGTCTGACATTTTCTGAATTATGAATTCAGTATTACTGGTGTCAAATGACTTTTTTTTTAAAAAAAGGACCTTTTAATTTAATATATTTTTAAATTAAACTCCAGGAAAGGATAATTAAGTTCATTTTTCAAGACACCCCAAATGAGCAGAATAAACCACTCCCAAACAATAACGTTTGACAGATGTCCACTTTGTTATGTCTCGATGCCTCATTCAATGAAATATGTCTTCTTCCAATTTGTTCTTAGAAGAAAAACCCTTCCAAAAATTAAATTTTTTTTTAAACAAAAATTTAAATTTGTCTTGACAAATACAAATAAGTAATAAAGTGGAAATGTACATGAAACATTTTCATTTAAACCCAATTACCCATGTTTAAAAATGTTAAATATTGCTTGGGCCGGGTTTGCTATGGGGGCGTAAAAGGGTGATTTAAATTTTTTAAAGTCCCTTTCCCCATGAAAAAGCTTAGTAAAACCTACCCTGCAATTTTTTTTAATTTTGTCGAAATTTGGCCCTTTTTTTTGGACCGTTTTTCTCTGCAATAATACTTTGAGATGTGGATATTTTGCTGTGTTGCAAATTCTCAGTGATCATTAATTTAATAGTTAAATAAGTTTAAATAGTTAAAAAATATTTAAGTTCGATATTGCAAACATATATTCCTCAAAATGATATTCATTTCTTGAATAAAATAATAAAAATAATAATAGAAAATGTAAATTAGAAGAATTTATTATTTTTTAACAAATCAGCTTTCAAGAATACACTGTTCATTACTGTTTTTCATAGCAGATGATGTTGTCAGACTTTTCAAAAAAGCATTTATTTTATTTATTAAAAAGTATAATATTATGATTATTTCTTTTATTATACATTATGGAAAACAAAACACAGAAACTCAATTTTGATAAAAAAAAAGTCATGAACATTTTCGAAATGTCAATATAAATGCATTTACAAAAAAGGAACACACTATTTTGTATAAATTGTGATATCAATTATTTTATGAAAGATAGAAGACAAAATTCGATGACAGATTATCAATTCATTCAAATTGAATTTAGATTTTAATTTTCAATAGTCCGGGAATTTTCCCCCTTTCCCCTTTGACTACTTTTAAAAATTAAACCCAAATTTTTTTAAATTTTACCCCGAAAGCAAATTTGAGGTTTTAAAATTTAATTTAAAAAAAAAGAATTTTTTGTTTGTTTTTCCTGTTTGCAATTTCCGAAATTTATTATGAAATACTTTGTCTTTGCATTAATATTGTTGTAAGAACAACAACTAGTGGTTAGATACCATTTATTACAACATAACTTGCATTAGAAAAATCTTTAACTTCCTAAAACGGTGGTCATCCAATTTCCATTTCGGCTGACAGTAGTTTGTACATTGGCATAAAATTTGTTTTCACACCTCGATGATCATTTATTGGGAAATCACTTATACCGTCCTTTTCTTGGAACCTGGGCGATAATTTACATAAATTTATCTTACATATATGCATACTAGTATGACAGAAGTTACCCCCAAAGTGTGTCTAATCGTCATTACCAACTAATGGCCAGACAAATTATATTAATTTATTTAAAAGATATTCAGATGGCTTTTCTCTAGAATATGTCCCATTTACACATTCGATTTAGTCTCTTAGAATAAGAATTAATGTTAACGATAAGAACGAAAACGTATTTTTATAGAAATAAGTTTGAGAATGTACGGATAGTTGAAAAATTTCATAGCATTTCTTTAAATATAAAAGGAAAATCATCACACACAATTTTGGATTTTATTTCTCTTATAACCATTTAGGAACAAGGACAACGATTTGCATTTGTCATGTTCACTTTATGCACAATTTGACAGCATGCTCTTTTTAGAAGCTTATTCCATTAGAACATATTGACCAAATAAATTTTCCATTATAGCCAGAAAACGAAATTGACTGTAAACGTGTAAATGTAACCAATGCCTCCCAGGGGGTTTATAAGTTTGACTAATTACGTTTAACATAAAAGACTCATTTCAACGGGATTGTCTACTTCTTAACTTAGTCTCTAGGGAAACATAATATGCATATGTGCATGTGCTTTTATCCATTTAATTAGTCTAGACATAATAAAAATATTCAAGTAAATCGTAGATGTAATTGATAGCGGTGAGTCCAAGACATGAAAAAGTATTTACACGTAAGTCAAAGCTAGATATCATTTTAACAACAATTACAATTAGTGTTTAATTAACTTTAAGTAATTTCATAACGTGAAATATACTTTTGTTAATGCTAATATATCTTAATATAACAAAATAACTTAAATAACCTTTATTCTTTTGAATATTTCAGTCTTTTATATTAGAAAAAGTCAATGATTTTTTTACGCATAATGCACTCATTTGAGTTAAGAATAATTTGCCTCGACAGTTACATAAACAAATCATGCAAAATAAAAATAGAAATAAATATTTCTTAGTGAGCCAAAATTACGTGGTACATGTATACTTTTGTAAATTGCAGTCAATTTGGAAAAGGAAATATGTTGCTGTATTAATGATCACCTATTATGCCTTTTTTACTTATTGGCAAAGTACTTTTAAATTTGAAAAGCTTATCAGGTGTTTAACGCTTAATAAATGTTGTTGTTCTTGTTGTTGTAATGTTGATATCAATATGCTCGAAATATGCTTTAACTTTTAATAAACCTGATATTTTCTCAAAAATACGAAAAAATATCAAAAGCGAAATACGCTTTTATCTAAATTGTTTTTGTACACAGAACATGCAGAAGTAACACTATTTCTTTTAAGATTTCACTTAGAAATTTTGTTTCATTTCTTCCATTGGCAATTTTATAATTAAAAATAAAATGTTGATAATAAATAAATATTCAGACCATAATAATTTTATATTGAGAAACAAGAAACGGTCATATCTTGCAAAAAACTAAATATAAATGAATTTTCTTGGAAGTTACCCATCATTAAAGAGGTAATGTAACATCAGCGTGACTTTAATTGATAAGGATATTCTTAAGATAAACATTATCATTATAAAGTCCAAGTAAGTTATTGTTATAATTGTTATATCAAACTGAAACTTTGTAGCTACAAAGAGATTGAAGCATTTTAAAGTAGACCTCCCATTAACTACAAACGTAACGAACAAGCTAACTGCTTTCATGTCTTCATGATACATCGGTCAATAAACTTTTGTAACGTTTTTGAGGACACGACAATTGATACTCTTTAGATTATTTAGGAAAATCAATTATTTGGAGCTGATGAAGACTGTAAGACAATTTACGCCAATTTATTAAGGAGACATTTAGAATATTACGAAATCGGTTGAATGTCCTACAATGGTTTATAACTTGATATAAGCTGCGTCATGACAAAACCAACATAGTGGGTTTGCGACCAGCATGGATCCAGACCAGCCTGCGCATCCGCGCAGTCTGATCAGGATCCATGCTGTTCGCTTACCAACTCTATACAAGTAGACGAACTGATAGCGAACAGGTATAGATCCTGAATCTGACTGGCGCGGCTCAATTTGTTTCCAGAATCATTGGAGTCCGCGCCCGAAGCGCGGCGCTCTTATGGAAATGAAGGTCCAGATTATGTGAAAGGGTAACTGCAATCTTGGCTGGCCTTTTTTCCAGGATAATAGCCGATCATTTCCGATTATTCACAAAAATGAGCGATATGTACATAAATTAACGACTGAGAATTTCCGAATGCAAACATATTTTTAAATTTTTTTTTTTGTTTGTTTTTTTTTTAAATGTTTCTTTTCATTGCCTTTTTTTTCCGCTCAATTAATCGCGCTCTTCGTTGTTGGCGTCTTGCTTCCGGATGTCAGGGTAATGAAAGACTAGAGAAAATCAGTAAGAACTAAATTGTTTTTCCGTTGGGTTCTTTTCGGTATTTTGTTTCCGTAGGTACTTTTCGGTAAATTAATTGCGCAATTAGATTAGAATCGGTCTATTGTTATGATATTAGGTCACGTGACGTCGATATCCCGCCATTTTTCGGAGTTGCAGCAAGCTGGCAGTCAAGATGGTAAAGAGTTTTTTAGGAAATATGCATCAAGGCTGCCATATTTTTTTTAGAGCTCCATTTAGCGGCAGTGCAATGCAGGCTATGGCTTTGATTGCCTAACTGACATTTTTTTTAGCCGTGGACATTTAAATGCCCCGAATTTTCGCCGCAAGAAGTTTGATTCTCATTTTTGTTTCAAGGAAATCGATTTTATGGTGATTGAGTTGAAAAACCCTGGTATGATTTAGGATCTTAGTTCATGATTTGATTTTGGCCAAGTACTGTTGACAATTGAATAATTTAGAAACTTTCGTTTTGCAGTTTTTACATTTGATGTGATTATGGGGTTATTGATAGAAATGTGAACACCACTGGTGGGTCAGACAAGTTTTTTTGAAAGCAATTGAAAACAAAGTAGTAGATTGACCCCCCATTATCATTTGTTGACATATGATCAATTAACAGTAGCATTATATTTGATCTCCAATGTCAAGTACTTTTTATGTGTTTGGGACTCCCATGAAACGTGATATTATCGGTAGCTATTCAGATAAATGGATGCGCCGCTTTTGTTTTACCTTTAAAACCCTTAATGAGCTTTTTTTTTTTGGGCCCCCAAATATTTCGGTGGCCGAGTTTTTAAATTTTGGACCCCAGTTTTTATGATTTTCCAAAATTTTAAATTTGGAAAATTTGATTCCCCTGTTTTCCAAATAGTAACCCTTTTGCTTTTTCAAAACAAGCGGGAAAAATGAAAAAACTTTTGGGGGAAAAAAACCAGTCAATCAAAATCCCCAAAAATACAGTTTCCCTATTTACAAAATTAGGTCGCTCATTTTTGTTGGTTGGAAATCATTCTTTTTTTAAGGATTTTAAATTTCAAAAAGTTTAACATAAAAAAAAAGGAAAGTGTGGGAAAAAAAAATTTCCCGCCCTTAAAAAAGGGGTTTCCTAATTGTTCAGTAACAAATTTGAAATGTAAAGGTAAACTTAGATCTTGATAGTTGTTTAAAGATTTTGGCATGTTTGTAGGGTGCAGTAAAATATGTTTTTTAGTTTATTTAAAAACAAACGGGGACATTTTAAAAGGGCATATAAAGGGAGTTTTCGTTTAAGCCAAATAAGCTTTCTCAGTGTGTATCGATTTTTTCCCCAAATAAAACCCAAACGATTAAAGACAAAAATGACTTTTTAAAAATATTTTAGGTGTTGAGCCCCTTGTGTTTTTGAAAAAAGACCGTCATACAAAATTCGACATGGTGAAAAACCACCCTTGTCGTATTTTAAAGAATTTTGATTTTCCAGGAAATTTTACCAGTTTTGCTTAAACAATTTTTTAAAAGGTTAAAAAAAAGGCTTTTTGGAAAAAATAAATATTTTCATGACAGTGTAATTTTTCCCCTGGAGGCAATACGCGGGAAAGGGGGGTTTAGTCTTAATTCCCTTTAAAAACCCCCAACTTTTTGGAAGAGATTCCCAAAAGGATGCCATTAAATCTTTTTAAAAACTTCCATTTGTTGTGGTTCAATTTTGATTCTGACAAAAGCTGTTGGCAAGATGAAAATGATAAAAATGGGTTAAGGTTTACATTTGTCAATGCAGAAATACATAAAGCATTGCTTGGGTTATTAAAGGAGCATAATTTGCCTTGTATCGAAACTTGACTTTTTGAGGAAAACCTTTACCCAGAAGAAAGGGTTGTAACTTCACATTTAGAAAAGTGAAAACAAAGAACATTTAATTATGATTCTTTGAATGAAATGTTCTTTGTTCGTCAACCCATCAAATTTGTTTTTCTTGAAAAATGGTTTGCATATACCAAAGAAACCCCTCATAAAAGGCAAGGTCAAACATTCTTATATAGAAATGGTGAAGAGTTAGCATTTCCCTTGGTTATTTCCTTTAGGAAATGTTAATGGGGAACAAAAGCGTTTTTTTAAAATCTTTCCAAAAAATGTACTTTAAAAGCGAGGTTGTATGATTACAATTCTTTTTTCGAAAAAAATATTACATTAAATTTATTGCATACTCTGTGTCATATGATCTGTCAATGTTTGAAATCAGCTTCAGCAATAAAAAAAAATCCACCACATGAAAAACAATGGTCAAAGGAACCGTGTTTCTGCAGGGGTGGCTATTCGGAAACATTCATGTGAAATAATGATTTGTTGGTGAAAAAACTCTTACATTTTATGAAGAAAATTAAGGGGCACTTTGCAATACTTCAAGAAACATTTTAAATATGGACTTACTGTCTTCTTTTAGATTTTTAGGGCCCCACCCAACATTGTTTCATGGACATATCAGCCATGATAATCAATTTGCCAAGAATTGGCTATGACTTTGGAAAACTTGGGATTTCAAATCGCATTTGGTATATCTTTCTTTTTTGACAGGTTTACGAAAAGATCCTTTTGTTAGCAAGCTAACATTTTGAACGGGCGTTTTTCGACTTAAGAAAGAAGGTTATTTTAAAGTGAATCCGCAACCTTTGGGGTTTAAAGTAATGTTATTTTGCTAGGGGTGGAATTTCAGAACAGAAAGGAAGCCCGCATATTCACATGTTTTCTGGGGTTGCAGATTTTTCCGAAAAGAAATTTTGACAATGCTACAGCTGCACTGCCTTGAAAACATTTAATAGCACAATATGTTTCTAACATTCCTAATTTAAAAACTGTTGACCCTGAACTTCATGCTCTTGTAAATAGACTTCAAAATTCCCATCACATCCTCTTACCTTTTTGTAAAAAAAGGGTCATTGTCGGTTTGGTTTCCCCTAGACAAGTATCAACAAATACCAAAACTCCTGCGAAAACATGCAAGTACAAGCAAAAACAAAGGGTTTTTAAAATATAACAAGCTCGGAAACTTCAATATTAGGGTTTGTAAAATGATTACAATGGTTTATTTTGGTTCACTGGGCGAGGCAAATATGGATTTGCAATAATATTACAGAATGCAGAAGGAGCAGCCTTACATGTTTGTTGTATATATGCAAATCCGAAGCCTGATGATCTAAAAAATGCTTTGGTGATTTGAAATTTGCAATTTTTATGATAAAATAATTTTTGGTTTCCTATGCCAAGAAAGTGTTCGTTCTAAATGAAAAATGGACTTTGTGTATTGAAACCAGAAAGAATGATGTTGCAACAAGAGGCTGCTTTTCAATGGGTTCATTAACAGCATTTGCAGGCATTCTAGGAGAAATTTTATGTACCTTAATACATGGCCACCAAAATAAAAGTGTTCGAAAATTCTCGAACTGCTCAGAATTGGCTGGACTTGCCTGATAATGACACAAAATGTGTTTCAAAATAACATTTTTAGACTATTACCGAGATCGACCATTGGCTTTAAATGAGCACAGGCTTGTTAAAACTTTGCTTCATGGTTTCAGAAAGGTCAGTAAAACCTCAGAAGTTCAAGGCCAAATTTGTTGTCCAACATATGAATGTTTGGTTTCAGAAAAAAGAAAAAATTTTGTGTTGTCAAGATATACCAAATTTCCATTTGGCTGCTGAGGATTATTATTACAGCATGCTTTTTGGTTACTATTCCTCATAGATCAGAGGCCGATTTGCTTGGTAATTGTGAGTCTGCGCGCATTTCTTTTGAACGGAAACAAATACAGTTTGATAAGAGTATTAATTATCAGTTATTTTACACTTGCATCTGAGATTGAAAAATGCAGGTAAGGCGTATTCGCCTTTGTGGTGAGCAAGAACTTGCTCCTGCAGATGAAGACTTGTTACTAGAAAATGTTACAGACAATGATGATGTACCTGTTACTTCAATTCAGTTGGAAAAATCCTTCAGAACATACAGATGATGTTCCTACATACAGTGATTTGTTCAAAGACAGTAGTATTATTAGTGAATTAATTACATTAGAGTGTTGTGATATGTCTGTTGATGAATATTACAGAAAAATGTTGTACACTTTCAAAGAGTCAGAATAATGCCTTGACACAAATTAAATGTAGGCTTGGCACAAAATGATTCTTCGCAACCTTTTCATTTTTTTCATTTCCGGTGGTGCTGGAACTGGTAAATCTTTCCTTCTGCAATTGATTGTTGCACACTTACAAGCATTTTGCTGCTATACAAGCAGGAACATCTCCTGTTGTTGTTTGTGCTCCTACAGGAACTGCTGCCAAGAATGTCAATGGTATAAACAATACACGTTTGTTAAAAAACCAGTCAAGCAATATTTAGAGTATGATCCCCTTTCTTGATTTCCTTCTAGCAAAAATTGCAAAAGACAATTTCAATGTGTTTCAACAATTATTGTTGATAAATTAGTATGGGTAGTTCTTCTATGTTGACTTACATAAGTAGGAGGCTTTCAAAAATTAAAGAGGATGAAAGGGCATTTGGTGGGTTAAATGTAATAGTTTTTGGTGATTTCTTCCAGTTGAGACCAGTTTCAGGGCGATTTGCATTTAAAAAATTTTTAAACTCTTTGGCATTTTGTTTACACCAATCTTTTTTAGAAACAAAACATGAGGCAGGTGAATGATGCATTGTTATGCTTCTTTATTAAAAATTAGGTAAAAAGAAAGGTTTCCCCTTAACTAAAAACAAAATTTTCCCATTTTTTGGTCAAAAAAAAATTTTAAAAACTTTGACTCCAGTGAAATTAATAAATTTTAAATTGATTTTTTTGCATTCAAAAGCCATGTTGCAGCATTCAATTTTGGGGGCCCCGGGGCTTTGCTTTTTTTTAGACTTTGCAAAAAAGTTTCTTTGCCTGTTTAACCTTTAATTTTGGTAAATTAAAAAATGATAAAAAATGGGGGTTCAGATTTTTCCAAAGCAGTTGTGTCATTTTGAATAAACGGTGGGGGTGGTTGTCATTGAACTAAATTTATGTTTTGGGTTGGTTTAGAGTAATGCTTAAAAGGGAAATATAATACAAAATTCCAGGGGAATTGTAAGGGGTGCTATTGGAAATTTCTTTCTTTTCCCCAAATTAAATAACAAAGCTCGGGGTTTTTATTGAACTGGGGAATTTTGATGGGGGTTTGCCCCTTCCCAAGGGGGAAAAAAGTTGTTAAAAACAATTTTTTTTTGATTTCATTAGTATTGACCCGAGTTAAATTTAATTCCCTTAACCAAGGGGGAAGGGAAGTTGAAAGGGCCCAAAATTTCCCAATTAATGTTATCTTTGGGTTGGGTACAATAAAATAAATGCAAGGGTTTTTGTCTTTAAATAAATTTGGGCTTTAAAATTTGGGAGAATCTGTGTTTAAAACGTGGGAATAATATTTTGCTTTAAAGTCAAATTTACATCTTTTTTCTGGATTGAAATTTTTTTAAGATTTCTAAAATTTTTGCTTTTTCACCCTTTCCACGGGTTTTTTGGAAGGGGTAAAAAGGCTAAGAAATTTTCATTGATAAAATTAAAAAATTGTTTTCTCAAATTTTCCCCAATTGACTTGATATTAAAGAAAAACTTAAACTTTTTTAAATCGTTTTTATTACAATAATAGTGTGGGGGCTTCAATTTTATTACTTCCTAGAATTTGAACAGCTTTAATGACAAATTAGTTTCCTATAAAACAACTTGTTATATAAAATAAATTCTCAACACATGTATCAGAGTTTTTTCTCAAGTTTGGGAATGGTGTTGGTACTAGACTAATTGGGAAAAAAAAATGCGGTTATTTTGATTTAAATTGGGCAAAGAAAAATTTATGCATTTTTTCAGCTAAAAATAAAAATTAGTTATCAAGTCAAATAAAGATATTCTAAAACAGCTTCCATTGTCCAAGTAGAACTATTGAGTGGTGATTTATATGAATATGTTGAATTTTAAATGATTTTCAGAGAAATCACTTGCCCTTTGTGGGAATTTTTGATCAGCCATTTTGGGAATTAAAACATAAAGAAGTTTGGGAATTTTCAGGTCTATTTTCTATTGGGGAACAGTACTGTTTTAGGGTAGTAGTTATATACTGAAAAAAACACTGTATATATCATCATTTAATTTTATCACTCAAAAAATGTTCATAATCTGACATTGCAGTTTTGGGCCAGTATATTACCTCACAATTAAAGTTCCTACAATGTAAATTTTCATAACTGAATATAATATTATTTTCTATTTCCCCTGATTGTTTTTTTTTTAAAAAAGAATGGTACTGGTCATTTACAGTCACTATATCTGCTTTTTTTTTATAAAAAAGTATTTTCTATTCAGTTTTTTTTTTTTTATTCAAAAATATTTAAAAAAACTTTTCATGTTTTTCATTTTATAAAAAAGGTGTTCCCTAACATCTCACAATAGAAGATTTAAATACTTTTGATTTTAATCATGGAAATGTGCATCATTGTTAATTTGTAGCTGGCTAAAAATTAAAATAAGATGACACTTTCAATTTTACCCATTATCGATTGGCCTTGATTGTTCAGTAAAACATCAAAAACAAGAAAAAAACAACACCATTTTTTTAATAATTTACAATTTTAGAAAAAAATAGTGGGGCCATTTTTACTTTAAAACATATTAAAAGATGTACTTCAGTTTTCTTAATACAAAAAAAAAAAACTTATAATGTTACAACAGCTAGTATGTCAAATCTTAAATATTGAACTTTACATTTTTAGGCATTTCATTTTCATTACCCTTAAAATGTAAACAAAAAATAATTATACACAAAAAACTTATTCACATCCTTTGATGCATTTTCCCTGAATTTTCCTTTACCAGTCTGATGAAAAGTGGCACTGTGACCGGGAAAGTCCTAAAAAAGTCAAAAAACTTCCTGACGTATGAGGGCAAAAATGGTAAGATGACTTACTTTAACATGGTTACTGGAAATGCTGATAATATCCCACAATTATAAAGATGCTACTTAAGGCACAAGTTCAACATGATCAGGGAAGGCTTGTCCTACAAGTGAGTATAAACTTCCAATTTTCAGTTGGTTTTATTTATTTACAGAAAGAACACAGTGTTGTTACTGTAAGAACTGCTTTTTCCAGGCAATTGTTTTATTTCTCTAATATTTACAAATTGGCGACTTGCGAACTTGATACATGTTTTAAAGAAAAAAATGGGCTTATTATATTTTCCACTAGTATTTCCTACTTAATACATCATAAAAATTATTAACTGTTTTTTTTTTTCTTTATTTAGGTTTTCCAATGTTATCCAAAAAAACCAGATGCATGTTGGGTTTACAGACCAGCTCAGTAACAATAGTTCCACCTGTAAATTGTGCCATTCAAACAATTCCTCCTTTACCAGAAGATGTGCCTGCAACTGGTCAAAAAAGAAGTATATCAGATGCATTGACATCTCCAGAAAAAAGCACAATCTGTGCTAAGATTGCAAAAGTATGTGTGATTTCATTTTATCAGTAGACTTTCAGGAAATTTCCTGATAAAAATGTTTGCAGGTTTACTTACTTACCAGAAGTTTCAACAACTGTAAACAAACCATTGTTATGCGCTTGATATCTTTAAAAAAAACAATCTTTCTTATTGAATACCATCTTGATTTAAAAAACTCTAAACACAAATTAGAGAGCATACAATTAGAGATATGTGTGAGTGTGTTTACTAACTAGCTAAAAGTTTTCTATTTATTTTTCACTTTTTATTGCTGCAATGGACATTTTCATTCCAGTGAGACTACATGCTGTACATTTGTCATTGTGACAACATAATAAGTTCTTTTCCAGGTTTCAGATGTAACACTTAAAAGAGATGGAACTCTACCAGTCAGGTGTCTTGCTTAATCGATCACTCAGGCCGAACAAAAGTAGCTTTGTTCTCTCAACAAGCACAACAACAATTTGTTGAAAACACAGTTGTCGAGATTAGTGGTGTGTACAAAAAAACATGGCAAGGTGAAGACCAACTAGTTACTTCTACTGTAACAAAATGCCAGGTACATAAATATGATTTATATCTAGTTGTTTCAAATTCATGAATATTTTCATAAAATAAAGCCTTGCGATGTTTCAGTTTATTGGTTTGATTTTTTTTTCTCTCTTAAAACATAACTTGAAAATTATTCAAGGTATAGTCTAAACTTCAAATGAATAGAATTGTTATATTAAATTTGTCTACCAAAATTTTTTTTTAAACAAGTTCAACCAGTTATAATTCTATGTTATAAATATTACATGTAAACTTAAATGTAAACATTAAAATCTATGCATTTAATTCTTATTGACAAAATTTGCTTAAAAATTAATAAAAAATAAACTTGTAATTATGTCCCTTCATAAGCATGAAATGTACATTCAGTAATATTTTATCAATACAATGGAAATTCATTCGCATGAACTCAGAGGCCAGTGCAGTTCGGTAGTTCAAACCAATCTAGGGTTGAACTATTATTATGTAGGATAGGCCTACAGGTGTCAGATAAATATGTCAATATAAAATGTTTTGTTAGTACATCTGTTCTTCAAATACATCATTTCATTTCTTTAAATATTTAAAATTATTACCCTTGTGTTTTTCAAATGAATATCAATAATACACTGTTTATATATTTCATGCATATTGTAATTAGTTGAGTTTTATTGGGCAATCATTATCCAAAATTGTTACCATTCCTGTATACATATATTCAGTCTGTCTTCAACATAAGTATGTATTGCTTCATACAAAAACTACTTACAAACTCTATTTTTGCAGTTTGTTAGTGATGATGCAGTCAAAGTAACGTAACGGAAGAAGATGTGAAGTATTTTGAAGGTCTCACTGATTTTGGTGGCAGTGGTCACCAACAAGGAGATACCAAATTTACTGTCTCGGGAATAGAAGATGCATCTATTTATCATGGAATGTGATTATTGATGGTAATTAAAAATATTTTCTGTTTCAACATGCATACCATTGATGGATATTCCTTTAAAAAGTATATTTGATTTTTATGTCCAAAAAATTTGTTCATTTTTAATATTTGTTTTATTACTTAAAGACTCT
This sequence comes from Ruditapes philippinarum, assembly GCF_026571515.1. Classification (NCBI taxonomy): domain Eukaryota; kingdom Metazoa; phylum Mollusca; class Bivalvia; order Venerida; family Veneridae; genus Ruditapes; species Ruditapes philippinarum. The sequence continues at coordinate 28,507 of NW_026864819.1, read as the reverse complement.
TTGATTTAGTCGGAAACCTTTCATTTTTACATTCAAACTTAAAATTGAACCTTTTCCCTGTTCCCTTTTGAACATTGAAGTAGATTATTTTTTTTTCCCCCAACGGGTTTTCAATAATTTTTTTTGATAAAAAAAAAATTTGGTTTAATTTTAAATAAAAAAAAATAAATAATTAAAAGGTAAAAGTGTTCCCCTTTCTTTTCCTGCTAGGGGTTTTTTTATTTTTTCCTCTTACATTTAAAAATTTTTAAAATTTTCCTTAAAATTTATTCCCATTTTCTTTTTTGTAAATTGGTTGCCCACAAAAAAGGAAAGGGCAGCCCGGTGTCTGTCCCACATGCAGTGGTACCACCAGTTTACTAACATACAGAGTAAAATTGGAGCTCATGAAAGAAGATGGGCAAATCTTATATGGAGTAGTGTTTTGAGAAAGACATTGTCAATCTCTTTGGTCAAATAGATGTAGCTGAAGACACAACACATGTTGATCTCATGTCCACTCTAGTATACAGACTACCTTGTCAGGTGAAGGGCAACATCTTGAATGGGAAAGCTATCAACCTCAGGAAAATAGTTGAATAGAACACTGTAAACCATACTTATTGCTAACAATACATTTTCAGTGTCAGTTGAATTTCAGAACAAATTATACTTTTTCCTTTATCTAAAGTAATCTAAAATTGAAGTTCAAATGTTTAATGATCATTGTTTATTCATATAAATTTGCTTATTTTTGAGAAATCTTACATAAATAGGCTAAAAAATTACTGCTAAAACTCAGCTGAGATTATAACTATTATGACATGGATCCTTTGTCTTTTTAACACAGTTTTGAAGATTTGTAATGTCATTTTTCTAAACATAAAAGCAAATTTTATATTGAACATTCTATATTGTGTATTAATTCATTACAATGCTCATTACAATGCTTTATTTCATAATATATTCTACATACCAGTTTTTCTTATTATTGCACCATGTAATATTTTACTTCACAATTGTTTGAACATACAAACATGTTAACTTACATCTATATGCCAAGCAAGCATTAATGTTTTCAGTGCCATGCATATAAAATTGACTTCATTTTAAAGAAAATTATTACAATAATTTCCTGTAAGAAATGCCTTTTAAGAACATTTTTCAAACTCATATAGTCCCATCTATCTTTATGTGTGTATTATATTTCTAACATTCCCTCAAAATTAAAGATGTATATGGTTTTTGATTATAGTTCATATTTGATATTGTTTTTATATTCACCTATGATGTTGTGACTATATTGTTGATATTTCACAGTTTATTTGTGTGTTTATTTTTGTCCATTCTGTATGTTATTCATGTTATATAGAGAATATTGATATTGTAGAGAAGACTTTCTTTTCATTTTGAAAAACAAAACTTCAGTAGTCTTATCCTTTTTTTTTTAACACTTTCTTTTGTAAAGGCTTTTGATATTTTCTAGTCAAGTAGTCAAGATGATTACAACTGTATATAGTTTCAATATATAGTTTATTGTTTATGCCTTATGAAGTGACAAGCATATAGCATTGCACTTGTCCATTTTTGTGTATGTTATGAATATTTTGTATACGAATTTGTTAAACCTTCAGTGCCTTGTTTTATATTAAAAATTGTTCTAGTTAATGTTGTCTTTATATTGATGCAAAGAGATTATGATCGTTTAGATTATATTGATTCAAAGACATTATGATGGTTTAGATTATTATTTTATGTTCTTACTGTTAAATTAAGAATTCACAGAATTTTTAAAAACCTACTTCATGAGCAAGTCATTGCATTTGCCTAATCATTCAATTTGCAGTCATTAATTGGAATAATTTCTATACAAACCTATTTTTTACTCTTTCCATTTAAAAAATTAATGTCTTAAAAACAGAATGATACAGTTTTTCCCACTTAATCTGTGTGACTATATCAATATATTTTTCTTAACAAGTTGAAAACAAAATTTATGTGGCTTTTAATCAGTTTTTGATTTATTCTTATATGTTATTTTTTTACCACTGAGATTGTAAATATGTTGTTACAGATTTTTTAATCAGCTTTTTCCTTACTTTATTTGTTGTTTATGGAAAAGTATTTGTATTGTGCACAAGATTGGTCTGTTGCTTTTCACACATGTTACACTGTACATGCAATTACAGTCTTACTTAACTGACACATGTTTTAATTTTATTATTGTATTTTTGAACTAAACAAAACTACTCTTGGAAATGTTTTAAACACAATTCCATCGTCATTTCAGTAGTTTAAACAGCAAGTAGTACTTTCTCATACAAGTTTTCTTGGTAAATTTAACAACTTTTATGTTTCAAACATAGCTTCTCCAAATTAAATTTGCCTGAAATCCTTTGTTTACATGTTCATAATTTTTTTCTCAACAAAAGTAATCGTATTACGTGTAACTGTTTTATAAATAATGCTTTACTTTATCTACTTTCTAATTTCGTATATATTCAATTCATACCTAAAAATGTTCACAGATGTATACAGTATAAATATATGGTATATTTTCTATGTTGTCTTTATACTGTTTCAAACACATAATGATAGAACCATTGCAGTGTTTAGTTGATAATATTATGTTTTAATTGTAGTTTCTATTTTTTCAATGTTGTTCGCATAATTTTTTGTGTTCTTATCTATTTAAACTGTAATTACTTTTGAATTCCCACTTGCAAAATTATTGATTATTGCCTTTTTAGCTCACCTGTCACAAAATGACATGTTGAGCTTTAGTGATGGTTTTTCGTCCGGTGTCCATTTGTCCTTAAAGTTTTACTTTAAACAACATTTCCTCATAAACTGCTAAGCCAATTTCATCCAAACTTCACTGCAATGTTCCTTTGGTAGACAACTTTAAAGATTGTTCAAAGAATTTAATTCCAAGCAGAACTATGGTTGCCATGGCAACCTAAAGAACAAACTAAAATATCTTCTTTTAGAAAATCATAACAGCTAGAGCTTAACTATTTGGCACCAAACATTAACTAGTCAGTGTCTTTTAAGTTTGTTCAAATAAATGTCCTGGGGTCAAAATTGGCCACGCCCCGGGGGGTCATTGATTTTCCATATTTTTTATATAGTAAAAACTTTGAAAAATCTTCTTTTAAAAAACCCAAATAGCTATGGCTTAGCTATTAAGCGAGAAACATCTTCTAATGGTTGTCTACCAAGTTTGTTCAAATAAAAGCCCTGATGTCAAAATTGCTCAGCCTTAGGGGGTCATTGTTTTTCCCTTTATTTACATATTAAAAACTTAAAAAAATCTTCTTTTAAGAAACCTTTAGAGCTATAGATATTTAGCATGAAAAATCAAAATCTCTGATGGGTGTCTACTATTTTTGTTGAATTAAGAACCCTGGGGTTAAAATTGGCCATGTTGCAGAAATTATTGATTTTCTTTATTTGTATATACCGTAGTAAAAACTTAAAAAAAATTCTGTGAAAAAACCCAATTTTATATATTAAGCATGAATTATCTTCTACAGAGTGTCTACCAAGTTTGTTCAAATAAAAGCCTTGGGGACAAAATTGGCCTCGCCCAGAGAACGGCTATTTTTTTTCCCTATATGTGTATAGGAACCGTGACATATATTAAAAACATGAAGCTTTTCTTTGAGCTAAAACTTATATATTTATCATGAAACATCTTCAAATGGGTGTCTACCAAGTTTTGTTCAAATAAAAGCCCCTGGGTGTTGACATTGGCCCCACACCCTAGGGACATATTTACAGGTGACAATTTCAGGACCATCATGGCCCTGTTGTTTACTTTGCTGTCTACTCTATAGTCATATGATTGTTCAATAGACCAATTATCATTCACCATGTCTCTCATAGTACAATTTTCTCAGTAGACTAAGTACATTAAATAAATTGTCATAGAACAAAAACTATCAAATTTATTCACCTACAGAAGTTTTATTTCTTCTTAATTTTTTATAGTCCCATAACTGTGAGCATATAATTTGCCAATTCCTCTGTCTTTGCATTCAGATGGACATCATTTAGTAGAAATGCAGTGTATAAGAACTGTTACTCTACCTCACCTAATTTTGGAGGTATTGCTCCTTTTAAATTTTTTCACTTTGAACTTTGTTCTGAACATAACTTAACTTTGTTCTGTACATAACTTTTAGATTACAAGAGATATCACCAAAAAACTTTCTAAATAGAGTAGAATTATAGTGGATAGCTCTAGTTTGCATATTTTAAAGTAATTGCCCTTTATCATTTTTTATACTTTATAACTCTGAAACTACATTTTTTTATTTCTTCCTTCGTTTGATATTTAAACAATTTAAACCTTTTCCAATAACTATTCATGACATGATATATTTATGCTGAATTTGGTAAACACTTTATGGACAGAATACTTCTCTATATCCAAAACCTCTTCTCAAAACATCGCTTGACTCAATCAATTTTGTTGTAACTGAGTTGCAATATATTTCATAATTTCCGTCCCACTTTTATAGCTTTTTTTCTTGAACAAATGCCATGTATTTCGTAACTGTTATTGTTAACTGGGTCACATAATAATAATTGACATTTCCCTTATATTTGTCTAAAAATTATTGTAACTGTCTTCCATTGTATTTTTCAATGTTCATCCGTATCAACATGTTACACAAGTTCATTCATGTATCATTCATTATATTTGTTAAAATGTATAACAAAAAAAACTCAACTTGATCACTCCGAAAAACATCACAAATGTTCATTCCATTGTGTGTTCAACTTACAGTATTAACAGAGATCATTTTTTTAAAAATTTTACATGAAAATAAATGCATGTGATATTACTATATTACTTACTTTTTTATATACTGTTTCAATTTTTGTTACATTTATAATAAAAACAGATTTCGTTTATTTTGACTACTGTTTTGAATATTCCTGAGAAAATGTATTTCATATTTCACCCCTACCAAACTTGCGAAAGTTCAGTATGAACAACTAGTGTTACATTTGCTTGACAATACCCAAACCTGCGAAAGTTTAGTTATTTCTTTTAAGAAAGTCTTGTTAACAGTCGTATCGTCATTTCCACCTGCATATTTGTGCCTTTTAAGTTGTCATAATATTGTGTTTATACTTGGCCACAATAACCTTTGAAACGTTACCTTTAAGTATATCTGACAAACAAAATCTGCCATCCTAGTTTATTATCGGTTGGTACATTACTTACTTTTAAACATCCTTTTGGACGCCCTTTGATGCTTCGCATCAATGCTTTTTCTTGTATATATGTTGTAATGAGTTTACGCTGTGCCATCATGTACTATGTAGTAGTTAATTTGGAAGTGTATCTCCTATAGTATAACTATATACAAGATACATACTTAAGAAATGTTGCTTTACTCATACTTTTTTTTAGCAAAGTCATTAATTTCAATTGAAGACTCAAGCAAATGCTAAAAAGTATGACACTGATAAGAATCGAGAGGGTACACGTTTTATAAAGCCTTTTGACAAAATGTTAAAAACACATACCATATGTTGCCTGCAGTAATTTGGCGATATATTATAAAACCATGTGCGATGTATTCTGAATATATGATGGCCGTAACAATAAACGACTATTATTTTGAATTTATATATCTAAATATATCTAAATATATATAATTATTTTATAGGGTAATACAGGGAAGACCCGTTGCTAATGTTGAGAGAACTTGTGGGTCAACCCTTTTGCCAAATATGTCATGTCATTGTATTGTAACTGTCTACATGTATGTATATGTTTATTTTTTGGCAATAAAATATGTTTAAATCAAATAGGGTAATACAATTACGGTGGTATTTTTGTAAACAAACACACAAAATGGGAGGGATTGAAACATGGATATTTAACGAAAAAGAATGAGTGAATTTAAGTTATAATTTGTTAGAAGATAATGCAAAAAATACACATGTTATGACAGAAATATGAAATTATTTGTATTGGCTTTTTTCTCCAAGTCATTATTATCTTGTACAGTCAGTATTATCTAATTACTTTTAAAGGACAATCAACAGGGACAATAAAAAAACAATAGAATTATCTGGAGAAAACGAGGTTTTATTGTCATATATGTATCTAAATATTACTTTTATCAAAATGTTCAATTGGAAAATTTATAATAAAAGACAAGTTTACGCATTTAAGTTATCAAAGTCTTTGTTGCAGGAATGTGAAAGAAATTATCGATTCATTCAGTCCCTTTTGATTCTACAGTATTCTTAAAAGGACATACGTGATTATAAAATTGGACATTGATCATATACCATTGCAAGAAATGTAATATCCTTACTAACACAATTGTGTTCTTTCATCTTATAAAAATTTGACCAAAGATTTTAGTAATTGATTGGTAAACAAAATGTATCATATTTGCAGAGAATCAAATACATTTTATATACTTTACAGTACCTTTGATTATCTGAAACGCACCGCAAGATAAACCGATTCAAAATTTATTCAAGGTATAAGTTACTGAAAATAACAAATTCAAAATCTTTCCCATACTTAATAAAATGAATGAGGAATATTTACAGAAAAGTAGAAAATCAAAGGATTAAGAAAACGTTAAATAATATCAAAGCTGATATATATGCTCTATTGTTTTGATCAAAGTGATCCCAAAGGAAGAGCAATCACATTTTAAAACAATCTAGTGTGACAGATGACCACAGAAGACAACTAAGTTATATCACGCTGCCTCAGACAATGAAAGATGCCCCCAAGACAATTTGTTTCAAGGAGAGAAATGATGTTTCGGAGGAATTGCTATAATTATCTGTATGAGTCTAAGACATTGAATCGAATATCTGTATACAATGTTGTGTATTTCGTATAATAGAACAAATATGCTGGGGAAAAAAACACATACACATACACAAGCACACACACAACAAAAAAAACCAACACAAACACACACACACAACGAAATTATGAAAAAGGATATCAGGAAATCCACATAGATGGGAAAATGTCCGAAATATGTTTGTTTTTAATTTACATCTATGGTTTAGAAGTTACCTTTAACTTGACGTGAATGGCAAAGATAAACATGAGGGTAATTTACTCTCTCATTTATGAATTTATAAACTGACTGCTGATGTGTGTTAAAATTACAACATTTTTATAATAAAATGTTGAATTCTGCAAATGTTGATTGTAATGAATAAGTTTCGTTTTCAGAGCGTTCGCGCAGCCGTTAAACGTGTGCCTGTTAATAAAATTACTGGTAGTCGAGAATTGCTGTTCTTGTACCAAATTACGCTTAAAAATGGTTTGTTTTGAGCGAATTTTGCTATATTTTATCGAAGTGAGAAAATGTCCACATAATTATGTATCATTTTTCAGTGTTATTACATATTTACTTAAAACAAACAAATATATACTATGCAGTAACGTAGCCAATCTTAATCACCTGAAGAATGTTATTATAGAGAAACAAACAGCTGTCTTGTGTTAATTAATTCAATTTAAGTTTCTTTATGTTTTCAGCATTCATAAAGACAGTGATTTTTATAAAATATCCCGCCACTAATTTTTTTGCGACCACTTAAACAAAACGATACAAAAGGCCTGACTTACATCGCATTAAAGCTGAAATAGCTAACATTATCGAATTCATCTGACTTGAATGAAAGATTCACTCTAATATATACACTAACCGCGAAAAGAGACCACTTAATAGTCTTGTTTCACCCTCTCTATCAACATAATTCAATTTTTGTCCTCGCACCAATAACTATGTTATGTAAAATCAAAATAGCAACATTGCTAGGTCTGTACAATTCGATTAGATCTGACACAAATAATTGGAACTCAGATAAATCGTGTCTGTAGTCCGACATCAGCATTCAGTTGTTTGAGCTATTTGATTAATATACAATTTGTATTTGTTTGGCATAATTGTACGCATAGTTTTGGATTCATTTGAACTCTAAAATAAACATGGCATGTATATACATATCATTTTCAAGCATTCATTTCAAATATATTAGCAAACTATCTACATGTTTATACCAATAACTAGCCTGGGTTCCAGTCTGTCGATTTTTTATGTGCTTCTGTTCGGCAAATCGACAGCCTGGGGAAATACAATTTTCGATCGAAGCGCCACCTAATATACACCCCGAAAATTACGGGTGTTATTAAAGAACGATAATTCATGCAACAACAAACTAGTTTCTAAAAATAGAAACAGAATTTCCACGAAGTGATCCGAAGCTCAACGAACAGTTACGGAGCCTCGCTTTCAAAACACCATTTCCGATTAAAAACTAACACTCGTTGACAAAGTTTATTGCATGATAAGTGAATTTGATCAACAGGTGTGATTAGTTAAAGAAGATAAAGTGTGTGAGCATCAGATAATTGTGCTGGACTCAATTTATAATGGTAAGTGGCGTCAAATTTTCAACATTTATCATCTTCGCCTCGATTTCGATTTAATCATGTTATTTGTTGGTCACGTGCTAATCGGTCTATTAATAGGATTATCTTTAGTCGATAATTACATGTGAAACCCCGCAGGTTTCCCCAGGCGTTGATACTATCAAAACCAAAGATGTTGTGTTATCTATGACGATCGAGTATGAAATAGCGCGTAAGTTATGTATAAATAAAAAAATATCAACGCCTGAATCCCAGGCTAACCAATAACATGCCTTTGGTTATGGTCTAATTTAAGTATTCATATGAATGTTGTACTCAAATCAATAAAAAAGTACGATGTTAAATATTTAACCCAACATTTATTCCTTCTGTGAGGACAATAAGTACACCACTTATAGCTTTTCTACAATCATCATTAACAACAGACATTTGCTAACATTTTCGAATATAAGGAATGAATAATAGAAAGAATTGCCGTCGTTATAGTTAACGCGTCTGATTTACTTAGCATTTCATTACGTCTATTATATTATATACGAAACTTCTTCTGTACTAATAATCATCACCAGTAACCTACATACATAATTCTCAACATAAGCAAGTGTTGAAAACCGTAACCGTAACATCTTTTTATCATCGGCATACGTTTTGGACATGACGATGAACAATAGATTAATGAATAATTTGTCATTATAACAGGATCAAATTATTTAATATCTGAAAATTATTATCAACACTTTAAATGGTAGAAATCAAACAAATCGAATAAATGTTTTCAATCGATAAATATCATTTTGTTATAAACTATCAATACATAAAATGATTAAGAGTTATTACTTTCAGCATATGCCATTATATACACTTGCCACGGCCTCAACACGGCACAAAAAAAACGCCGATGTGACAATGAAATAGCGATGAACGAATTCCCTAAAGGACCCCATAAGAGTACGCGACCCTCCAGACAAAAAACAATACTTCTTTACAATTACTTCTACACTATTCTTAACTATACTGAGTGCGTCTGTTTTATTGCGTGAACATCAATCATTGTTTCCAGTTTCTTTTATGTTTGTGTCAGAATAAATATGATCTGCCATATGAGTGGTAAAAAGCAATGGCAAGAACAAATACAATTATATCGAATTCCTCACAAGGGAGTTGTAATCGGGGAAAATAGCTCAAAACTAAATTAAGTAATGTTTTAACAATTCATTTAGGACACAAAAAACACAGAAAGGAATGCTATAATTATAATGATTCTGGAATATTGTGTATCAGTATTATTTGCAATGGTTGCTCTAAATGTATGACGCAGTGTTATAAACAATTAAAACACTAATGTATTAAAATATGATAAACAAGATCAACAAGGAAAGGCGGCGTTCAATGAACGCTTCCCCCATATGACCCAGCAACATGAACCAATGGCAAGGAGCCCAGGCGGACCCCAAACAAAAACAGGACAGGGCAAAGACAGAGCATGGACAGGTTAATCATTAAATGATAAATAAAACTTCTAAATTAGAGAAATTATCTAATGGTTAGGATGTTTGTCTCTTAATCCGGGGGTAGTGAGTTTAAGTCCTAGTCAAATCACGCTTCCTCATATAACACTAGTACTGGTTTGTATTAGGAAATAAAGCCGACAGTGGTTTTAAATAAACTAATGCCTTCAAAACAATCGAGCATCAATAAATAATACGTACACTAAATCTCTTAAGAAAAAGAATGTACATGTATATGATAATAAGTTTATTAATTAACAAAAGTCGGAGCTAAATAATTTTTTGTGCCATGCCTAAATAAACCTTAAATGCCTTTGTTAAGATTTAAATTACTACTACTTTCAGTGTTCGTGTACTTTATACCTTTTGTTGACTAAATATTGTAGAAGCAAATGTGACATTATGACAATGATCGTGTAAATGACGAGTGAAATCATTCATGTTTTTGCCATAACTACTTTCATGTTTATATTATAACAAATACACACGTCACGTGACACACACAAAGAAAGTTCTATAAATATCCTGCAGAATTTATCAATTTTGAAAAAAGAGTGAGACAGCCATTTTTATACTTTTGGCAGTTTTTGGTTACAATGCTTAATATTTGTCATTATGAACTATTGATTGTCATAAAAGTTAATGCTTTGAAATCTTTCACTCTGTAGCTAATGAAGCTCGAGTAGACAGTGAGAAAAGTTAGCAAAATGCAATTTCATTACTGGCTGGAGCATGATCATTGCTAAAAAAACATTTCGTTGTGCTTTTAATAACCGTTCTACATTCAAAAATGCAATTGATTGCGGTGTTCTTTCTTTCGTGTTAAATAACTAATCCGTTACGGTAATTTGTTTCTCTTTCTAGCAGCTGAACCAATTACAAGCTGTACAAGAGGGAACATGGATAATAGCACAAAATTGAAATCTATCTCATTACTCCCCGGTGAGCTCATTAATTAAACACAAAACAATAAAGCGTTAAAATATAAATCATTAAAATATGATGTATCTCGTAATGCACTTTTTAATGAGAACTATAAGCAATTCCAAGAATATGGTTATACGTTGATGTAGTTAGCCCAAGATCGTCCGAATAAATTGTCTTGATCAATTAATTAATTAATTAGGGTAATTTTAAGAAACTAATACCTTAATGTGCAATATTAGCACATTTTAAGAATAAAAGTTTTTTCAAAATATTTTCAAACTAATTAATTTTTGATCACTATCTTTTTACTCTGCGACACTGATCATATCATGTTTAACAATCAGAAGGTTCACAATTTACAATTAACCCATCCAATACTTTGCTATGTTACAGTTATATCAATTTACGCTAATATTTTATTTTATCAAATTTCTTATGTGATTTATTAATTCACCTGACAAAATGCTATATATAAATCAGATATAAACACTGATACATTACCACCAATGCAACTCGATATATCTACAAACGAAAATTTCGCTCAAATGAAACCATATGATACATCTGATGTGTGATGTTTTAATACAACAATTGAAAATGATTGTAATATAATCTATGTACAATATGTCTGCCAAATCTATTCTACATAGTAGTCGGTTATTTGCAAAGAAATTGATAATTACTGGTTATTTATGGTTAAGTGGACCGACAGCCTTGATAAACCCGATGGATATGTTAAGATAGACATAAAACAAGCAAAGGAAACATCTTATAATGAAAAACAATAGACACTCGTGTGATATTTTCAAACTTTCATGACAAGTTATAGAACCAAAACATTTCTTATTGACTAAGATTTAGTTACGAGCCTATGCATAGACCGTTTTACATTGTTTTCTTTATAGCTTTAATCAACAGCAAACTAGTATCGATATAGTAACATAACCAGTTCCAATTAATGCCATTTAACATATGAAATGAGAAGAAAATCGTTTTAGAACAAAACCTACACAAAAGCAAACATGTTAGACAAAGATTTGAAACAGTATGATCACCGTTGTTCACATCAGAACTATTGTTTCCATATTAAAACATTTGATTGGATCCGTCATGTCCAGCGGTCTCTTTCTTGACAGAAACAGACAGACTTAACAGTGATTTCTGTTTCTTATATATTATATTCACTGTTAATTTGAGTTTTAAAACCTCTTAGCGCATCTTAACACTTTTCAATATTTATATGATATAAAATTGATCCTAACAATGTTTGCAAGCTGTAGAAAAGCCATTCATGTTAAATGCCTAATTAGATGTAATATGTTTGATAAAGGCAATTTTGTGTAAGAAGCGGATACCTTAAGATAAAATACCTGCTGTTCAGACGCGCGAGAAATTATTCCTGATTATGCAGACTTAAAGCGATTTAGCCGAAAGTTTTAACATAGAGGATTTGCACGCACTTTCGAACACTCAAGTAGACCAAACGACTTCCGTGACGCCTCTAGGGATCATGGTCCAATGAAAACTACTCGAGTTAAAAGCAGGTTCAACATTAAGAAACTCTTACAAGATCTCTTTGATATCATCCTCAACGACTGTATAAATGCAATTTGAACTTTTGTACCCGCTCCATTAAATATCAGAGCAAATAATAGCACAAACAGAATTAAACTGATTACAAATCTTAACAATATGTTCAACTGTGTGCATAACAGTTACAGGCGCTTGTTTACGACATATGTCATGTGTATCAAACAAATATAAGTTATCAAAAACGGAAACGCTACACAAGCGTAGGATAACTGTGATAATAAGAAAGATTTAGTAAAGTTTACTAAAGACTCGACTTTTAATATTCTTGACATGTTTTAATTTGAACTGTCTCAAATTTTAGGTACTGACGCTTTAAATCAATCACTTCCGATACTTGGCAACTTTAGAAACTGCTTGCAATGTCTGACTGGCTTCATTAATAATAGATGTATTCTGAAAATTTATGTCTATAAGAAAAATGACAAATAGAAACAATTATGTCTGTAAAGGACCAATGGTTTTGAAACATTAAACTAAACAATATAGTAGCTATCTATTATGTGTAAAAAAGTACTTACCTTTAGTTATCCATTATATATTGTTAAAAGTGGAACAACAAATGCAAAAGTAATAAGAGTTAGACAAATCAATACGTGACTATACTGATCCACTGCCCTTGTTACCAATGCCCTTGCTTTTTGATAAGTTGCAAACAAATCATGGTGTGTTCTCATTAAATTCTAGTATAGTCAATGTATCAAATGCATGTAAATACTATAGTGTCATTCAACCGTCTTGCTCTAAGTGACTTAAATAATTGTTTAATATATACTGACATTACTTTTTGTTGAATTAAGAATGTATAAAAGTGAAAAAAAATGATATAACATTTGGCCGAAAGTTCTTAATTAAAGAAAGATTTCATATTAAACAAAAAATCAAAAGCCTAACATATTCTTATACCTTCTGCCGAGAAATTGACAATGATTTGCAACACATACATGTAAATAGAGAAGGATGCATTTATTGAAAGGATGAGTTCAAATAACCTTTATTCTATTGAAAAAAATACAAACAGCAAAATACGCTTTTATCTAAATTGTTTTTGTACACAGAAGAACACTATCTCTTTTTAAGATTTCACTTAGCAATTTGGTTTTATTTCTTCCATTTAAAATTGTATAATTTAAAATGTCATGTTTATATTAAATAAATATTCAGATCAAAATAATTTTATATTGAGAAACAGGAAACGGTCATTTCCTGCACAAAAATAAACATAAATGCATTTTCTTGGAAGTTACCCATCATCAAAGAGGTAATGTAACATCATCGTGACTTTCATTGTTAGAAAAAAATATCATTATAGTATTATAATTGTTCTTTCAAACTGAAATAAGCGGCATCGGTTAAAAATAGTCCGGTAAACAGGTTCCCTTCCATGTTGACCACGTAATCAAGTGCCGTTGATCAGATCTTGCTTTCGGACCGAAATTGACAGGAATTGCAACGTTCCGATGAATATCAAAACCTAATTTAAGTGACTTAACACTGTAGTATATGTTCACGTCGTTTTGAATATGAGAAATGACTAATTATGTGTAATACATATATTTTGATGCAATATTACATAAGACCCAAAACAAATAACTTAAAAAAGGATAATATGGTCATGTATTACTGAGTTATGCAGTAATAACATAAATTGTAACTTTTTATAGTTTAGTATATTTAAGACATTTATTTTTTCAGGGATACATTAACAGACGACATTTATTTATTTCGCCCTTAACATTTTGGTTAAGCATTGCTTGGGAAAAAACAAAAGCAAATACTAATAATTAAATAATGAAAAACAAGTTTTATTATATTAAATATTAATATAGGAAGACATTTTCTTAATTATCTGTAACTACAAAGAGATTGAAGTGCTACTCTCAGCACATTTAAAGCAGTCCTCCCATTAACCATTTACGTAACATACAAGCTTACTGCTTTCATGTTTTCATGATACATCGGTCAATAAACTTTTTGTAACGTTTTTGAAGACATTAACAAGGCACGAGAATTGATACTCTTTGGATTATTTAGGAAAATCAATTATTTGGAGTTGATGAAGACTGTGAGACAATTTACACCAATTTATTAAGGAGACATTTAGAATATTACGAAATCGGTTGAATGTCCTACACTGGTGTATAACTTGATATATATGAGCTGCGTCACGACAAAACCAACATAATGGGTTTGCAACCAGCATAGATCCATACCAGCCTGCACATCCGCGCAGTCTGATCAGGATCCATGCTGTTCGATATCAGTTTCTCTACTTGTAATAGGGTTTGTAAGCAAACAGCATGGATCCTGATAAAACTGCGCGAATGCAAAGGTTGGTCTGGATCCATGCTGGTCGCAAACCCATTGCGTTGGTTTTCTCGTGTCGCGGCTCATATATGTTGTAATGAGTTTACGCTGTGCCATCATGTTCTATGTTGTAGTTAATTTATCCGCTTGAAGTGGAAGTGTATGTCCTATGGTATAACTATATAGAAGATACATACTTAAGAAATGTTGCTTTACTCATACTTTTTTTTAGCAAAGTCATTAATTTCAATTGAAGACTTTAGCAGATGCTAAAAAGTATGACACTGATTTGAATCGCGAGGGTATACTTTTTATGAAGCATTTCTACAAAATGTTAAAAAAAACACATACCATATGTCGCTTGCAGTAATTTGGCGATATATTATAAAACCATGTGCGATGTATTCTGAATATATGATGGCCGTAACAATAAACTACTATGATTTTGAATTATATAATGTATATCAAAATTTTATAGGGTAATACAACTGCAGTGGTATTTTTGTAAACAAACAAACAAAATGGAAGGGATTGAAACATGGATATTTAACGAAAAAGAATGAGCGAATTTAAGTTATAATTTGTTAGAAGAAAATTTAAAAATACACATGTTATGACAGAAATATGAAATTATTTGTATTGGCTTTTTTCTCCAAGTCATTATTATCTTGTACAGTCAGTATTATCTAATTACTTTTGAAGGACAATCAACAGGGACAGTAAAAAACCAACATAATTATCTGGAGAAAACGAGAGTTTATTGTCATATATGTCTCTAAATGTTACATTTATCAAAATGTTCAATTGGAAAAGTATAATAAAAGCCAATTTTACGCATTTAAGTTATCAAAGTCTTTGTTGCAGAAATGTGAAAGAAATTATGGATTAATTCAGTCTCTTTTGCTTCTATAGTATTTCTAAAAGGACATACGTGATTATAAAATTGGACATTGATCTATCATATACCATTGCAAGAAATGTAATATCCTTACTAACACAATTGTGTTCTTTCATTTTATAACAAGAGCTGTCAGTAGGACAGCAACGCTTGACTATTCTTAGTGCTTGATAGTAAAACAATGCTTGATACAGTTACCTCCTCCTATTTACAGGTTGGGGTCATGATGGTGAACAAGTGTGCAAAGTTTCAAAGCCATATGTCAATGGACTTTGAAAATATTTGAACTATTACAAAAACTTTAACATAAATTCTAAGTCAAAAAAAGGGGCATAATTCTGTCAAAATGCTTGATAGAGTTACCTCCTCCTGTCTACAGGTTGGGGTTATGATGGTGAACAAGTGTGCAAAGTTTCAAAGCCATATGTCTATGGACTTTGAAAATATTTGAACTATTACAAAAACTTTAACATAAATTCTAAGTCGAAAAAGGGGCATAATTCTGTCAAAATGCTTGATATGATAGAGTTACCTCCTCCTGTCTACAGGTTGGGGTTATGATGTTGAACAAGTGTGCAAAGTTTCAAAGCCATATGTCTATGGACTTTGAAAATATTTGAACTAATACAAAAACTTTAACGTAAATACTTAGTCGAAAAAGGGGCATAATTCTGTCAAAATGCTTGATAGAGTTACCTCCTCCTGTCTACAGGTTGGGGTCATGATGATAAACAAGTGCGCAAAGTTTCAAAGCCATATGTCAATAGACTTTGAAAATATTTGAACTTTTACAAAAACTTTAACGTAAATTCTAAGTCGAAAAAGGGGCATAATTCTGTCAAAATGCTTGATACAGTTACCTCCTCCTGTCTACAGGTTGGTGTTATGATGTTGAACAAGTGTGCAAAGTTTCAAAGCCATATGTCAATGGACTTTGAAAATATTTGAACTATTACAAAAACTTTAACGTAAGTGGTTACGCCGACGCCGACGCCAACGCGGACGCCGACGCTCGGGTGACTGCAATAGCTCTACTTATTCTTATCGAATAGTCGAGCTAAAAATTTGACCAACGATTTTAGTAATTGATTGGTAAACATAATGTATCATATTTGCAGAGAATCAAATACATTTTATATACTTTACAGCACCTTTTGATTATCTGAAACGCACCGCAAGATAAAATGATTCAAAATTTATTCAAGGTATAAGTTACTGAAAATAACAAATTTAAAATCTTTCCTATACTTAATAAAATGAATGAGGAATATTTACAGAAAAGTAGAAAATCATAGGATTAAGAAAACGTTAAATAATATCAAAGCTGATATATATGCTCTATTGTTTTGATCAAAGTGATCCCAAAGGAAGAGCAATCACATTTTATAACAATCTTGTGTGACAGATGACCACAGAAGACAACTAAGTTATATCACGCTGCCTCAGACAATGAAAGATGCCCCCAAGACAATTTGTTTCAAGAAGAGAAATGATGTTTCGGAGGAATTGCTATAATTATCTGTATGAGTTTAAGACATTGAATCGAATATCTGTATACAAAGTTGTATATTTCGTATAATAGTACAAATCTGGAAAAACACATACACAAACCAAACAAAAAAAACAACAACATAAAACAACAAAACAAAAAAAAAACACACACACACACACACGTAACGAAAATAAATGAAAAAGGACACCAGGCAATCCACATAAAAATTATCTTAGTTTGAAAAATGTCCGAAAGATGTTTAGTTTTACATCTTGCATCATTGGTTTAGAAGTTTATGGATTTATAAACTGACTGTGGATGTTTGTTAAAATTACAAAATTACAACATTTTTATATTTAAATGTTGAATTCTGCAAATGTTGATTGTGATGAATAAGTTTCGTTTTCAGAGCGATCGCTTAGCCGTTAAACGTCTGACGTAATCTTCTTTACGTGAGCCTGTTAATGAAAATACTGGTAGTCGAGAATTGCTGTTCTTGTACCAAATTACGCTTGAATTATGCGAGGAAAATATTGGGTTTTAGCGAAAGCAAAGAAATTGAGAGAATTCATTTAAAATTCTGTAAGTCAATTCTTTATGTTAAACAAAGTACTAGCAACATGGCTATTTATGGAGAGCTATGCAGATACCCGCTGTTTATTAACAGATATGTCAGAATTGTAAAATACTGGCTAAAAATTGTAAACAGTGAAAATATTATAGTTAAAAAGATGTATGAAATAATGATAAATGATTGTGAAAGAGGCAAGGTAAATTGGGTTTCTAAAGTAAAATCTTTGTTAGAAAATAATGGATTTTTATATGTATGGAACAATCCTGATATTATTAATATTAAAGCGTTTCCTTTGTTATTCAAACATAGACTAACGGACCAATTTGTTCAGGCATGGATTGCCACATTGTCTGTTAGTTCCAGTTCATGTACTTATAAATTATTTAAAAACTCTTTTAAATTTGAATATTATTTAGATAACATTCCGCTTAAACTTCGTATTCCATTGACTAAGTTAAGGCTATCTTCTCACCAACTACGAATTGAAACAGGTCGCTATGGTAATAATAGAACTGAACGTAACCAAAGACATTGTATGATTTGTAACAGTGGTGACCTATAAGATGAATATCATTTAATTTGTATCTGTTCAGCATACAATCAGATTCGAAAACGTTATATTAACAAATTTTATTTCTACAGACCAAGTGTTGTTAAATTTATAGAACTTATGCAATCTGTAAACTATTCTCTAGTAATTAAACTATGTAAATTTATACGAGAAGCATTCATAATAAGACAAAACATTGTAAACAACTATACTTAGAAGTAATTAAGGCTACTTCCTTTAATCATTTAGATGTGTATCAATTTCATATAATAATTTCTACGTTATTTGGTATTGTACAATAAATATCTGATACTGTGGCGTAAATGTATTGTAAAAATGTCTGTGTTAAACAATTATCATATGTTCATGCGCTCACATATTGTGGTAATTGTACATAGTTCATCCTCTTGTATATGCTCATTATGCTTACTTGTTATCAGTGAGTTTAATCATTCACGTCTTTTTTTGTATTTGTCATGTGTAATATGTATATATGTTAATTGTATCATGTACATGAAACAAGAAACATTACTTGTTTACGTTACTTAATAAAGAATCTTGAATCTTGAATCTTAAAAATGGTTTGTTTTGAGCGAATTTTGCTATAGTTTATCGAAGTGAGAAAATGTCCACATAATTATGTATCATTTTTCAGTGTTATTACATATTTACTTAAAACAAACAAATAGCCAATCTTAATCACCTGAAGAATGTTATTATAGAGAAACAAACAGCTGTCTTGTGTTAATTAATTCAATTTAAGTTTCTTAATGTTTTCAGCATTCATAAAGACAGTGATTTTTATAAAATATCCCGCCACTATTATTTTTTTGCGACCACTTAAACAAAACGATACAAAAGGCCTGACTTACATCGCATTAAAGCGGAAATAGCTAACATTATCGAATTCATCTGACTTGAATGAAAGATTCACTCTAATATATACACTAAACGCGAAAAGAGACCACTTAATAGTCTTGTTTCACCCTCTCTATCAACATAATTCAATTTTTGTCCTCGCACCAATCACTATGTTATAAAATGTTGTAACATTGCTAGGTCTGTACAATTCGATTAGATCTGACACAAATAATTGGAACTCAGATAAATCGTGTCTGTAGTCAGATATCAGCATTCAGTTGTTTGAGCTGTTTGATTAATATACAATTTGTATTTGTTTGGCATAATTGCACGCATAGTTTTGGATTCATTTGAACTCTAAAATAAACATGGCATGTATATACATATTATTTTCAAACATTCATTTCAAATATATTAGCAAATTATCTACATGTTTATACCAATAACATGCATTTGGTTAAGGTCTAATTTAAGTATTCATAGGAATGGGTACTTATCACATTAACCATTTCAAATCAATAAAAAGTACGATGTTAAATATTTAACCCAACATTTATTCCGTCTGTGAGGACAATAAGTACACCACTTATAGCTATTCTGCAATCATCATTAACAACAGACATTTGCTTACATTTTTGAATATAAGGAATGAATAATAGAAAGAATTGCCGTCATTATAGTTAACGCGTCAAATTTACTTAGCATTTCATTACCTCTATTATATTACATACGAAACTTTCTTCTGTACTCATACTCATCACCAGTAACCTACATACATAACTCTCAACATAAGCAAGTGTTGAAAACCGTAACCGTAACATCTTTTTATCATCGGCATGCGTTTTGGACATGACGATGAACAATAAATAAATGAATAATTTGTCATTATAACAGGATCAAATTATTGAACATCTGAAAATTATTATCAACACTTTAAATGGTAGAAATCAAACAAATCGAATAAATGTTTTCAATCGATAAATATCATTTTGTTAAAAACTATCAATACATAAAATGATTAAGAGTTATTACTTTCAGCATAGGCCTTTATATAGGTACGGGACGACTTTCCACGGCCTCAACACGGCACAAAAAAAACGCCGATGTGACAATGAAATAGCGATGAACAAATTCCCTAAAGGAGCTCATAAGAGTACGCGACCCTCCAGACAAGAAACAATACTTCTTTACAATTACTTCTACACTATCCTTAACTATACTGAGTGCGTCTGTTTTATTGCGTGAACATCAATCATTGTTTCCAGTTTCTTTTATGTTTGTGTCAGAATAAATATGATCTGCCATATGAGTGGTAAAAAGCAATGGCAAGAACAAATACAATTATATCGAATTCCTCACAAGGGAGTTGTAATCGGGGAAAATAGCTCAAAACTAAATTAAGTAATGTTTTAACAATTCATTTAGGACACAAAAACACAGAAAGGAATGCTATTATAATGATTCTGGAATATTGTGTATCAGTATTATTTGCAATGGTTGCTCTAAATGTATGACGCAGTGTTATAAACAATTAAAACACTAATGTATTAAAACTTCTAAATTAGAGAAATGATCTAATGGTTAGGATGTTTGTCTCTTAATCCGGGGGTAGTGAGTTTAAGTCCTAGCCAAATCACGCTTCCTTATATAACACTAGTACTGGTTTGTATTAGGAAATAAAGCCGACAGTGGTTTTAAAATAAACTAATGCCTTCAAAACAATCGAGCATCAATAAATAATACGTACACTAAATCTCTTAAGAAAAAGATTGTACATGTATATGATTATAAGTTTATTAATTAACAAAAGTCGGAGCTAATTTTGTTTTGTGCCATGCCTAAATAAACCTTTAATGCCTTTGTTAAAATTTAAATTACTACTACTTTCAGTATTCGTGTACTTTATACCTTTTTGTTGACTAAATATTATAGAAGCAAATGTGACATTATGACAATTGTCGTGTAAATGACGAGTGAAATCATTCATGTTTTTGCCATAACTACTTTCATGTTTATATTATAACAAATACACACGTGACACAGACAAAGAAAGTTCTATAAATATCCTGCAGAATTTATCAATTTTGAAAAAAAGAGTGAGACAGCCATTTTTATACTTTTGGCAGTTTTTGGTTACAATGCTTAATATTTGTCACTATGAACTATTGATTGTCATAAAAGTTAATGCTTTGAAATCTTTAACTCTGTAGCTAATGAAGCTTAAGTAGACAGTGAGAAAAGTTAGCACAATGCAATTTCATTACTGGTTGGAGCATGATCATTACTAAAAAATCATTTTGTTGTGCTTTTAATAACCGTTCTACATTAAAAAATGCAATTGATTGCGGTGTTCTTTCTTTCGTGTTAAATAACTAATCCGTTACGGTAATTTGTTTCTCTTTCTAGCAGCTGAACCAATTACAAGCTGTACAAGAGGGAACATGGATAATAGCACAAAAATTGAAATCTATCTCATTACTCCCCGGTGAGCTCATTAATGAAACACAAAACAATAAAGCGTTAAAATATAAATTATTAAAATATGACGTATCTCGTAATGCACTTTTTAATGAGAACTATAAGCAATTCCGAGAATATGGTTATACGTTTATGATTATGTAGTTATCCCGAAGATCGTCAGTTTAAAATGTCTTGATTAATTAATTAATTAATTAATTATGGTAATTTTAAGAAACTAATACTTTAATGTGCAAAATTAAGCACATTTTAAGAATAAACGTTTTTGAAAATATTTTCAAACTAATTAATTTTTGATCACTATCTTTTTACTCTGCAACACGGATCGGATCATATCATGTTTAACAATCAGAAGGTTCACAATTTACAATTAACCCATGCAATACTTTGCTATGTTACAGTTATATCAATTTACGCTTATCTTTTATTTCATCAAATTTTATCATTTCCTAAGTATGTGATTTATTATTTCACCTGACCAAATGCTATATATAAATCAGATATAAACACCGATACATTACCACCAATGCAACTCGATATATCTACAAACGAAAATTTCGCTCAAATTAAACCATATGATACATCTGATGTATGAATTTTTAATACAACAATTGAAAATGATTGTAATATAATCTATGTAAAATATGTCTGCCACATCTATTTAACATAGTAGTCGGTCACTTGCGAAGAAAAGAGTAATTACTGGTTATTTATGGTTAAATGGACCGACAACCATGATATTACCGATGGATATGTTAAAACATAAAGCAAGCAAAGGAAACATCTTTTAATGAAAAACAATAGACACTCGTGTGATATTTTCAAACTTTCATGACAAGTTATAGAACCAAAACATTTCTTATTGGCTAAGATTTAGTTACGAGCCTATGCATAGACCGTTTTACATTGTTTCCTTTATAGCTTTAATCAACAGCAAACTAGTATCGATATAGTAACAAAACCAGTTCCAATTAATGCCATTTAACATATGAAATAAGAAGAAAATCGTTTTAGAACAAAACCTACACAAAGGCTAACATGTTAGACAAAGATTTGAAACAGTATGATCACCGTTGTTCACATCAGAGCTATTGTTTCTAAATTAAAACATTTGATTGGATCCGTCATGTCCAGCGGCCTCTTTCTTGACAGAAACAAACTTAACTGATTTCTGTTTCTTACATATTATATTTACTGTTAATTTGAGTTTTAAAACCTCTTAGCGCACCTTAACACTTTTCAATATTATTATGATATAAAATTGATCCTAACAATGTTTGTAAGCTGTAGAAAAGCCATTCATGTTAAATGCCTAGTTAGATGTAATATGTTTGATAAAGGCAATTTTGTGTAAGAAGCGGATACCTTAAGATAAAATACCTGCTTTTCAGACGCGCAAGAAATAATTCCTGACTATGCGGGATTTAAAAGCGTTTAAAAGCCGAAATTTTTAAACAAGAGGATTTCCCACCCCACTTTGAACATTTTAAAATAGCCCAAAACGATTTTCCGTGACGCCTAAAGGGGATCAGGGTTTCCAAAAAAAACTACTGGGTTTAAAAAGCGGGGTTCAGCATTAAGAAACTTTTTAAAAAGATCTTTTTGAATCATCCCCCAAAACTTTTATCCCAATGCAATTTAAATTTTTGAAACCCGCCCCTTTAAATTACCGAGCTAATAATAGCCCCAAACAAAATTAAAAACTGATTAAAAAATCTTAACAATTTTGTTCAACTTTGTGCATAACAGTTTACAGGCGCTTCTTTTTACGTTTATATTTTCTTTGGTGTATAAAACCCAAATTTTATGTTTTTAAAACCCCCGGGAAAACCTATCCCCAAGCGTGGGAAAACCCCTGTAAATAAAAAGAAAGTTTTAGAAAAGTTTACAAATGACCCCACTTTTAATATTCTTGGCATTTTTTTGATTTGGAACTGTTTTAATTTTTTTAGGTATTTGATGTTTTAAAAAATCAATCATTTCCCGGGGCATTTTGGAAAATTTTTAAAAAACTGCTTGCAATGTCTGACTGGCTTCATAAATAATAGATGTATCCTGAAAATTTATGTCTATAAGAAAAATGACAAATAGAAACAATCAAATAATATTACTTTATTTAAAATATATTCTGATAGCTTTTCTCTAGAATATGTCCCATTTACACACTCGGACTAAAAAATAGAGTGAAATAAGAATCCCTAAAGAAAGCCCAACGCGGCAAAATTGAAAATGTTGCAGTCTCGTTTTGATTGAGCCTGTTCATGGGCAAGTGCAAACTACCGTCCACGCCCCCTAGCACCGGCTTAAGCAGAATTCAAAATTTATCATGATCTGTTAAAATTTAGAATTTTGAAACATCCACAGATGCGTGTGCCCTAAACGAGAAAACAATGGGCAGAACTAAATAAAATGGAATTTTGAAAGGATATCTGAGGTTATGAAGCCTGCATATCACAGATATAACGTTAAAAGACAAACTTAAAAAGCAGGCCTCATATCCTAAGGGTGATTCAACAGTATTCAAGTGAGGAATACTGGAACCAGCCAACAAGAAAGATGCCGAATAGATAGAACTAAAATACCACAAGCACAACAATAATGTCGGGCTGAACAATCTTTAAGGATCGGAAATATAACATCCGAGATTGAATGTACGGGGCGACTTTTTACAGCCTCCACACGGCACAAACAACGCTGATGTGGCGATAAAATAGAGTGAAATAAGAATCCCTAAAGAAAGCCCAACGCGGCAAAATTGAAAATGTTGCAGGCTCGGTTTGATTGAGCCTGTTCATGGACGGTACTGGCAAGTCTGTTAGAATAAAGATTAATGTTAACGATAAGGGCGAAAACGTATTTTTATAGAAATAAGTTTGACAATGTACGGATAATTGAAAAATTTCATGGCATTTCTAAAAAAAAAAAGACAAAAAAATCATCACACACAATTTTGGATTTTATTTCTCTTATAACTATTTAGGAACAAGGACAACGATTTGCATTTGTCATGTTCACTTTATGCACAATTTTACAGCATGTTCTTTTTAGAAGCTTATTCCATTAGAACGTATTGACCAAATAAATTTTCCATTATAGCCAGAAAACGAAATTGACTGTAAACGTGTAAATGTAACCAATACGTCCCAGGGTGTTTATAAGTTTGACTAATTACGTTTAACATAAAAGACTCATTTCAACGGGATTGTCTACTTCTTAATTTAGTCTCTAGGGAAACATAATATGGATATGTGCATGTGCTTTTATCCATTTAATTAGTCTAGACATAATAAAAATATTCAAGTAAATCGTAGATGTAATTGATAGCGATGAGTCCAAGACATGAAAAAGTATTTACACGTAAGTCAAACCTGATATCATTTTAACAACAATTACAATTAGTGTTTATTTAACTTTAAGTTATTTCATAACGTGAAATATATTTTTGTTAATGCTAATATATCTTAATATAACAAAATAACTTAAATAACCTTTATTCTTTTGAAAAAAATACAAACAGCGAAATACGCTTTTATCTAAATTGTTTTTGTACACAGAAGTAACACTATCTCTTTTTAAGATTTCACTTAGAAATTTTTATTTTATTTCTTCCATTGACAATTGTATAATTTAAAATGAAATATTTATAATAAATAAATATTCAGATCATAATAATTTTATATTGAGAAACAGGAAACGGTCATATCTTGCACAAAAATAAATATAAATGCATTTTCTTGGAAGTTACCCATCATCAAAGAGGTAATGTAACATCATCGTGACGTTCATTGTTAGAAAAAAATTATCATTATAGTATTATAATTGTTCTTTCAAACTGAAATAAGCGGCATCGGTTAAAAAATAGTCCGGTTAACAGGTACCCATCCATGTTGACCACATGATCAAGTGCCGTTTAATCAGGAAAAATATACGGCATCTTGTCATCGGACCGAAATTGACAGGAAGAATAATTGCAACATTCCAGTGAATATCAAAACCTAATTTAAGTGACTTAACACTGTAGTATATGTTCACGTTGCATTGTTTTGAATATTATGAACGACAGTATATATGTTTAATACAAATATTTTGGCGCAATATTACATAAGACTAACAACAAATAACTTAAAAAAGGATAATGTATTATTGAGTAATGCAGTAATAACACTAATTGTAACTTTTTATAATTTAGTATATTTTAGACATATATTTTTTCAGGGATACATTAACAGACGAAATTAATTTATTTCGCCGCTAACATTTTGGTTAAGCATTGCTAGGAAAAAAACAAATGCAAATACTAGTACAGTGTATAAATACAAATTTTATTATATTATATATTAATATAGGAAGACATTTTGTTTATTATCCGTAGCTACAAAGAGATTGAAGTGCTACTCTCAGCATTTTAAAGTAGACCTCCCATTAACTATAAACGTAACGAACAAGCTAACTGCTTTCATGTCTTCATGATACATCGGTCAATAAACTTTTGTAACGTTTTTGAGGACATTAACGACAATTGATACTCTTTAGATTATTTAGGAAAATCAATTATTTGGAGTTGATGAAGACTGTAAGACAATTTACACCAATTTATTAAGGAGACATTTAGATTATTACGAAATCGGTTGAATGTCTTACATTGGTGTATATCTTGATATGAGCCGCGTCACGACAAAACCAACGTAATGCGTTTGCGACCAGCATGGATCCAGACCAGCCTGCGCATCCACGCAGTCTGATCAGGATCCATGATGTTCTCTATCAGTTTCACTACTTGTAATAGGGTTTGTAAGCGAACAGCATGGATCCTGATCAGACTGCGCGAATGCGCAGGTTGGTCTGGATCCATGCTGGTCGCAAACCCATTGCGTTGGTTTTGTCGTGTCGCGGCTCATATATGTTGTAATGAGTTTACGCTGTGCCATCATGTTCTATGTTGTAGTTAATTTATCCGCTTGAAGTGAAAGTGTATGTCCTATAGTATAACTATATAGAAGATATATACTTAAGAAATGTTGCTTTACTCATACTTTTTTTAGCAAAGTCATTAATTTGATTGAATATATAAATATATATATAATAATAATTTTATAGGGTAATACAACTACGGTGGTATTTTTGTAAACAAAATGGAAGGGATCGAAACATGAATAATTTAACAAAAAAGAATGAGCAAATTAAAGTTATAATTTGTTAGAAGAAAATGTAAAAATCGCATGTTATGACAGAAGTATGAAATTATTTGTATTGGCTTTTTTACCAGTCATTATCATCTTATACAGTCAGTATTATCTAATTACTTTTAAAAGACAATCAACAGGGACAATAAAAAACCAACAGAATTATCTGGAGAAAACGAGAGTTTATTGTCATATATGTACCTAAATATAACATTTATCAAAATTTTCAACTGGAAAGTTAAAATAAAAGCCAATTTTACGCATTTAAGTTATTAAAGTCTTTGTTGCAGGAATGTGAAAGAAATTATCGATTCATTCAGTCCTTTTTGCTTCCACAGTATTTTTAAAAGGACGTGATTATAAAATTGGACATTGATCGATTTTAAAGGTCTGATATATCATAAACCATTGCAAAAAAATGTTATATGCTTACTGACACAATTGTGTTCTTTCATTTTATAAAGAAATTGACCAAAGATTTTAGTAAAAATTGGAAAACAAAATGTATCATATTTGCAGATAATCAAATACATGTTAAATACATTACAGTACCTTTGATTATCTGAAACGCACCGCAAGATAAATTGATTCAAAATTTATTCAAGGTATAAGTTACTTAAAATAACAAATTCAAAATATTTCCCATACTTAATAAAATGAATGAGGAATATCTACAGAAAAGTAGAAAATCAAAGGATTAAGAAAACGTTAAATAATATCAAAGCTGATATATATGCTCTATTGTTTTGATCAAAGTGATCCCAAAGGAAGCGCAATCACATTTTATAACAATCTTGTGTGACAGATGACCTCAGAAGACAACTAGGTTATATCACGCTGCCTCAGACAATGAAAGATGCCCCCAAGACAATTTGTTTCAAGAAGAGAAATGATGTTTCGGAGGAATTGCTATAATTATCTGTATAAGTCTAAGACATTGAATCGAATATCTGTATACAATGTTGTGTATTTCGTATAATAGTACAAATATGCTGGGAAAAAAAAACACATACACATACACAAGCACACACACAACAAAAAAACAAAAAAACAAACACACACACACAACGAAATTATAAAAAAGGATATCAGGAAATCCACATTTATGGGAAAATGTCCGAAAGATGTTTGTTTTTAATTTACATCTATGGTTTAGAAGTTACCTTTAACTTGACGTGAATGGCAAAGATAAACATGAGGTTAATTTACTCTCTCATTTATGAATTTATAAACTGACTGCTGATGTGTGTTAAAATTACAACATTTTTATAATAAAATGTTGAATTCTGCTAATGTTGATTGTAATGAATAAGTTTCGTTTTCAGAGCGTTCGCGCAGCCGTTAAACGTGTGCCTGTTAATAAAATTACTGGTAGTCGAGATTTGCTGTTCTTGTGCCAAATTACGCATAAAAAGTTTTATGTTGTTTTTAGCGAATTTTGCTATATTTCATCGAAGTAAGAAAATGTCCATATATGTATCATTTTTCAGTGTTATTACAAATTTACTTAAAACAAACAAATATATACTATGCAGTAACGTAGCCGATCTTAATCACCTGGAGAATGTTATTATAGAGAAACAAACAATTGTCTTGTGCTGATTAATTCATTTTGAGTTTCTTTATGTTTTCAGCATTCATAAAGAAGGTGATTTTTATAAAATATCCCGCAACTATTTATTTTTGCAACCACTTAAACGATACAAAAGGCCTGACTAAA